>NW_028251053.1:0-13201 GCF_964263255.1 Lissotriton vulgaris | reverse complement strand
TGAAAAGACGAGTATTTCCAAGACAGAGAGACATACAAGTGTTCCTATTTATCACTGTTCAGACATACGAGCTTGTAATAAACTACATCCAGGCAACGTGAATCTATACACAGGAAAGGATTTATCTTCACTAGTCCCTTCTCTCTCATGAAATCATGAAAAACGAATAACCGGATAATTTTACACTAACATTTGCTAATCTCTAGAGACCAACTATCTTTGTGGGATAATTGACACTCTCTCTTGTGTGTATATGTTTTTTATCCCTTTAGCGCAGGGCTCCACTTACCTGAGCCGTAGCCAGGTGAGGCATAGAGTGTACCTCCTACCCCTAAGGTAAGTCGGGGTTGCCCGACATAATAATCGGTAATCTAAATCATAGCAGTTTGAGAAGGATATGAGGTTTACATACCTTCACTATGCTCTTACCACATGTGTGTATTTGAACCTTTATATTGTTTCTAAAAATTGGGTTGTGCCTGTCTGTCTGTCCATTTTCTTATATTTCAGCAAGGATGATTTGAACCAGTCAAAGGACTAGCGTTCCACTTGCAGTAACGTAAAATTGTTTACAAAAATTGCATGTTTTTTAAAAAGAACACACCTCCCTTTTTCTTTTCACTGGGGGGCACAAGCAGTAGCAAGATCTGGTCCTGAAGGATGCAGCAGGTCACCTGGGTGGGTCCAAAGTCTGCAGAAACATGTTGACCTCTTAAGATCATTCATAGTAGATATTTGTTTTCCTACTAAATCTGAGCACAATTTTTAACGTTGGAAACATGGGAGATACTCAATAAAGTTTTTTCTCTCCCTGCTCTCCAATTTTATATTCCTTCACCTTTATCACACCATTATAATTATTATTTTCATGCACTGCTTTTATTCAGTTCTCACGGTTAACAGCCTTACACCAAATAACACATCAGGGCAACCACTATTCTTGACATCAGGTGGTTGTAAGTCCACTCTCCTCGGTGTAAGGAGTCCCAAATGATGAATAGGGTGGAACAGATCGAAAACTGATGGGTACCTTTACAATCGTGGGGATTCCCTGTGGCACTTAACTGAATCTTCTTCTTTTTTCCTTCTTAGTCTTTTCGCTGTTGACAGGCAGGCTCAATCTTACATTTTTTCCTGGACCCATAATCACCTTTTTTGTGTATTAACTGTATGATTGGGGTATGTGATTGTATGTGGTCTCTAAACCTACCTTTGGACCCCCTTTCTAAAATGGTTGTGTTGTGTAACTACCTTGCCCTGACTAGAGTGGTGGTTTCTGCCTGGCTTTGGCGCAAGCCTTAGCCAACTAGAAATCCCAGTTCTAACATTGGTGATCAGCGATGAGGATTTGGACTTGTGTTTGCGCAGTACCACAGCGACAACTGGCTACATTACAAAACTCTGCATTTTAGGAAGTCACATGTTGGGGATTATTTTTTTTTATTTTGTTTGTTTTCAAGAGAGTCATTTTTAAATGGTGTTTCCTGCGCTTTATGTTTAGTGGCAGAAGAGAGAAAATGACAGGGCGGGACGCCAGTAGTTGGGGCGGTTCCCATAGATAGGGAGTCCCTTGCTGGGTCCAGTGCCCAATCCCTGTTCCTATATCCAGAGGTGTGGGTAGATAGGAGAGAGAGAGTGTGGAGGAGAAATGGCTAGCTCAGGAGGGTGGTTATCCCCTGAGTGTAGTGTGTGTGTCTGGATTCCCCAGTATGGTGGGATCCAGTGGTGGCAGCTAAAGTGTGTCCAGTGCGTGAATTCCCATTCCCAGTTCCCAGAGTATGGTGCCTGGTGCTCAGTAAGAGGGGTACAGGTTGAGAGTCAGGGGCAGTGAGGAACTGTCTTACCAGTCTGGAGGGGACATGTTTGGATGAGTGGTGTGTTTAACTGGAGGAGTTGGTGTGAGTTTTTTTGGTGATAAAAGGGGATTGCATGAGAGGTGTACCTCTGGTGGTGTGCAGGAGGTCCTGCAGAGGCACTGGACGAGAAGGTGGACCTCCGGCGGAATGCTAGTGGTCTTGCAGAGGTATGGGGGAGTGATTCCAAAAAGGAGTGGCTTGTGTATCTTCTGGTCCTGTGTGGTATAAGAGGTTCATGTGTAGCCCAGCTAGGTCCCAGTAGAATGGGAAGGGTGTAGGGTCCCACGTCCTGTCTCTGAGGAGACGGAGTGGGTGGGATTGCGTGAATCCATGTGCCCGAAACCCTGTCTCAGGGCCTGGAGGGTTCCCTAAGGGAGCTCCAGGTCGGGGGCCTAGGCTGTACTGGCAGGTCATTCGAGGAGGATCTTCCTGTGTCTAGAGGACGGGGAATGTCTGTAACCAGAACTTCGTCGGTCCTGGTGTTGGGCAAAACCGCTCCTAAGTGGAGGGTGCAGAAGTGCTGGTTGAGGGGTGAGGGGGGACAACCAACCCCAGTGGAAAAGCCAGTGGGTCAGGGGCCAGCCAGAAGGGCTGAGCCATCCGTGAGTGACCACGGTGATGCCACTTCTGTTCTGAGAGACTGGCAGACTTTCACACAACATATTAGTGATGTGTCACCCTCAATGGGGGCATGCGTGCTCCCCGTGAAGTCCTGGTTCACTGGGTATTTGGCCGCCCAGAGTGCTTGACCATTAGTGGGGCCTCTGGAGTTCGTTCCCCGAGGAGGGGAAGGCCATGTTCGGGTTAGAGCTTGACCTGGAAGGCAGAGCATCTGTAACCAGTCTCCTGGCTGGGTTGCCTTCTAGGGGTACCCCTGTGAACACAGGAAGGACCCATCTGAAAGGAGAGGGAACCTGTGTTTCCCAGAAGGGGTGGTGCAGGCCTCGCTGGGATCCTTAGGGTCCCTGGCTGACTATGGTAGTACTACCCTGAGAGCAGGAGCGGCCATCTTGAAAGAGGGGGCCCCTGCTCTTCAGTGGGAGGGTACAGAACTCTGGAAGGGGGCGCAGAGGGAGGGAGTCCTCGCCTCTGACCCTGGTGCATCCGGCGAATATAGATCCCAGGCGGTTGATCAGTGATGGAGAGAGGTCCTGAACTGGTGGGAGAGTTGTGTTCTGGAGGGTGCTTCCCTGGGAAGGTGCGGAACCCCAGAAGTAGAGGTAGGATGGGGCATTCTTGCCTGTGACCTCTGGTCAGCCTGAGGGTGCCGACCCTAGGTTGAAGGATCAGTGGTAGTATGGAACTACACTGAGAGGGAGAGTGGAGAATGGCTATTGTGTGCCAGGCGTTACTGCCCCCCACTCTGTGGATTGGCCAGGACCTGTGACATCTGGATGGCCTAGGGCTTGGTCCTGGCCATGGACTACTAGAGGGTACCAGTGGGGTATCCTTGTTGGGCCAGAGAATTCTTCTTTAGAGGAAACCATGTGGGTTCAGAGTGGCGTAGAACCGGAGGGTGTCCCTGCCGCGCGGGCCCGCATCCGTGTTCTATCGCCCAAAGCAGGGAAGCCCATCAAGGGAGTGACTGGTGTGCCCTGCGTTTTGGCTGGAAGGGTTTTGTGTTGGGCTTGGCCCTTATGGCAGGTTCACCCCAAAACTTTTTGCATTTTCCTAGCCTGTTTCTGTGACCTGGTGTTGGTGATTATAGGCCTCTGCGCATTTTTTCACTGTGGTCCAGTGTAAAGTGCGTGCGCTCTCTGTGTATGTGTGGTAAGAGTGGCCTGCCCTCCCATAGGAATGCATGGAGATATGTGTGTCCATGGTAGTTCCTGATGTGTGGGGAGAGCAGGATCGAGTTTGGTCTATGCGAACTCGTGAGATTAAATGCTGCGTGATGATGTGTGCAGATATATTGAGTCTAGTGGAGAAGTGCCACTTCTAGAAATTGACATGTTTGTGCAGCAAATGTGAATTGACTGTCTGGCTTGTGATTGGCTGGAGCTGACTGGTGTGCCTGGCTCCAGGAGTCAGGATTGGATTGCCCGGTGGTGAATGGGGAGATCTGCATGTTGATGGCAGGGAGGAGTTGCGCCTGGGACCTGAATAGGGCTAGGCCTTCCCTTCACAATGCTGGCTCCACCCCCTGCGGTGTGTCTGATGTCCCTGGCCTGTCCTGTGAATAGGGAGACGGGCTGAGCAAAACATAGTGCTCCAGAACCAGTTGCATCTGGTTCGCCCCTTGCCTGCACCTTTGGAGACAAAGGATTTCTATGTATAAAAAGGGGCTGTGACCCCATGAAAAATGTTCTTGTGTTTAACTCGAATCTACCAGGGGCGTGCTGCTGCTGGGGCAGAGGGGAAGGCTTGCCTCCCTGGGCCCTGCCCTGCCCCTGGATGCCTGGAGGATCTCTTGCTGGGGGTCCCCTATTGCTTTCCTTGATGCCCAAGACTTTTGCAGCCTTTGTGCATTCTGGGAGTGCTTTATTCTTAGCTCTCGGACTCAAACAACTTGTTGACTCCCCCACCCATGTAGCCGGACATACGCTCGACCCAATCTTCACCTCCAGCAAACACATTTCCTTCGATTGCACCACAGCTCTCCATTGGACGGACCACAGTTGTGTTCACTTCAGCTACAAAACCACCTCGACCCACAACCCCCCACAACCTATTCCTTGAAGAAACTGGAACAAAATCACCACCGACCAACTCCTCACATCTCTCAACCAAAACCCTCCCACCCTCTCATTGGATCCAAACCAAGCTGCCACCAAACTCAAACAATGGATCACTCACAGCGCTGACCAATTAGCACCCCTGAAAAACCACCAGATCAAATCAGGTAACAAAAAGGCCCCCTGGTTCAACAATGACCTTAAGAAATCCAAGAAGCTATGCCGTACTCTAGAGAAAACATGGAGAAAAAACCCAACCACCGACAACATGACCACCTTCAAAGCAGCCACCCGCAAACATCACCAAATGATTCGATCCACCAAGAAATCAGCATTCAAGGATCAACTCGACAACAACGCCCATAACAGCAAGGAACTTTTCAACATCGTCAAAGAATTCACCAACCCCTCCGTAGCCTCAAACGACATTACTCCCTCCCAAGACCTCTGCGATTCGTTATCCTCCTTCTTCTACAACAAAATTGCCGACATGCACAACAGCTTCGAGAACATTTCCAACGAACAATCCTCCCCACCCCCCTCCGAACCTACACCGCCCTCTAACAACCTCAGCGCCTGGAACCCAATCACCACTGAAGACACCATCCGCCTAATGAACTCCATCCATTCTGGCTCGCCAACCGACCCCTGTCCCCACTACATCTTCAACAAAGAAGACTCCATCATCGCACCCCATCTCCGTGATGTCATCAACTGCTCCTTCAACTCCGCTACCTTCCCAGAAAGCTGGAAACACGCCGAACTCAGCGCCCCCCTGAAGAAACCCACAGCAGACCCCTCTGAACTTAAAAACTACCGCCCCATATCCCTCCTCCCATTCCCTGCCAAAGTCATTGAGAAAGCCGTCAATAGCCAGCTCGCCGCCTTCCTTGAATCCAACAACTCCCTCGATCCCTCTCAGTCCGGACTTCGAGCCAAACACAGCACCGAAACCGCCCTTATTGCAGCGACAGACGACATCCGAACACTACTGGACAACGGAGAAACAGTCGCCCTCATTCTACTCGACCTCTCCGCCGCTTTCGACACAGTCTGTCACAGCACCCATATACAACACCACAGCAACATCGGCATACAAGGAAAAGCCTTGGACTGGATCATCTCATTCCTCACTGGGAGAACTCAGAGAGTCCGACTTCCCCCATTCAAATCAGAGGCCACCGAAGTCATCTGCGGTGTACCACAAGGATCATCACTCAGTCCCACCCTCTTCAACGTTTACATGAGTCCACTTGCATCCATCGCGCGCCAACACAACCTTAACATCATCTCCTACGCTGACGACACCCAGTTGATACTTTCCCTCACCAAAGACCCTAACACCGCCAAAACCAATCTTCACGAAGGCATGAAAGAAGTAGCCGAATGGATGAAAAACAGCCGCCTAAAACTTAACTCAGACAAAACGGAGGTGCTCATCCTAGGATCATCCCTATCTGCCTGGGAAGACTCATGGTGGCCTTCGGCTCTGGGCACAGCACCCATACCCACAGACCACGCACGTAACCTTGGCTTCATCCTAGACTCCTCACTCTCGATGTCCAGACAAGTCAACGCAGTCTCATCCTCCTGCTTCAACGTTCTTCGTATGCTCAAAAAAATCTTCCAGCGGATCCCCCCCGAGAAAAGAAAGACTGTCACCCACGCACTGGTCACGAGTCGACTGGACTATGGAAACACACTATACGCCGGAATCACAGCCAAATTACAGAAAAAACTCCAACGCATCCAAAACGCATCAGCGAGACTCATTTTGGACATCCCTCGCCAAGATCGGCCACCTGAAAGACCTCCACTGGCTTCCCGTCAACAAGAGAATAACGTTCCGTCTCCTCACCCACGGACACAAGGCCCTTTACAAACTAGGACCCGAATTCCTCAACACTCGACTGTCCTTCTACACACCCACCCGCCATCTAAGATCCTCCAATCAAGCCCTCGCCGCAGTTCCGCGTATCCAAAGATCTACCATGGGAGGTAGATCCTTCTCCTACTTGGCGGCCAAGACCTGGAACTCACTCCCCACTCACCTCCGCCTTACACAGAACCACATCTCCTTCAGAAAAGAACTTAAAACCTGGCTATTCGACAAAAAATGAACCCCCCCCAAGCGCCTTGAGACCCTCTGGGTGAGTAGTGCGCTATACAAATTCCTGAACTTGAACTTGTATATTTCCGATTGGGTACAGCAATATATCATGTCACCTGCCCATCTCTTCTTGGTTGGCAATGGACCTCTCATCTAACAAATAGCGACCACTCTCCTGGCTATTAGCAAGGCCATATCTGCCAATCGTCCCTGTACTACCGGTAGCGGTTTGGAATATCCCAGCATCGCGAGTGCCGGGTCGGCCGGCATCTCTGTGCCTAATATTAGACTAAGTTCCGAAAAAACCTCATTCCAAACCTTGTTAATGCCAGGGCAGTCCCATGCCATATGGATAAAATCTGCAACTTGCACATGGCAGGGTTCACACTCCGCTGATTGTCGAAGCCCGTACCTATGCAATCTCTCTGGTGTATAGTAAACACGTTGCAGAAATTTGAAATAAACTAATCTGTGCCTTCCGTAAGAGACAGTTTCCTAGTGCTAGTGCAGCAATACTTCCACATCTCGTCATCAATTTGCATTTGCAGATCACGCTGCCATTCTTCCCTAGCTTTGGAGTATTGGTACTGTTTGTGTTTGACACCTAATTTATTGAGATTGGTGACTAGTTTGCGTGATGACACCGTTTTAATTACATATGTAAGCTCCGGTACATCCGGTGGCTCTGCCATGTCCGGGCCTAAGAGGTCTAGCATCGCACTTCGACCCCTGTGAAACTGGAAACATGATAAAAGCGAAGCCTCTGTCTGCAAGGGAAGAACCTGCTCCCAGGTTTTAACCACCCCGTCTATGAATAAGTCTTCCATCTTCGTGATTCCCAGTTCATGCAGTGCTCTTGTGACATCTTTCTCTTTCAGTGGCGCTAGCCATACTGCCCATTCTATCTGCATTAGTGGGGAATACAATAGTTCACAGTTCTGTGCCTGTAACAATGCATGCCAAGCATGATTTGTGGTCTTGATGGAGTCCAGTTTACCAATGCTGCGGTCAACCGGAAAACAGGCAGTGGCTGGTAAGGGGGAAGGGTCCGCAAACAATTGTTCAAGGATTACGTGGGGGATGCCAGGGTCTCCGTGTATCCATGTGTGCAGATGAGCTGCTTGTGCCACTCTGTAGTATCTTTCCATGTCTGGAGCACCCAAACCCCCCATCTCGTAGGGAAGCATTAAGACCTTCCACTGAACTCTGGTTTGTTTGTCCCCCCCAGGCCAGCTTAATGAGCACCTGCGTCAGCTGTTTGAAAAAGGCCTTGGATAGAACCACTGGAATGTTGTTAAACAGGAACAGGAATCTTGGTAAGACCACCATTTTCATAATGGCTATCCTGCCCATTAAGGACAATGGGAGCTTGCACCATGCGTCAACATCCTCCACTAGTTTTGTGTATGCGACCCCATAGTTTTCTCTTATCAGTATGTCTGGGTCTGTGTGGAGGTGTATCCCTAAGTACCTGACCGAGTCAGTAGTCCACTGCAATGGGTATTCCATATCAAACGGCAAAGTTACAGGTGTTAATGGGAACGCAACTGATTTGGTCCAATTCACTTTCAGCCCTGAAAGGGCACCAAATCGAACGACTTCTCGTAGAACTGATGAGAGCTTCGTTTCCGGGTCACACACATATAGCAGTGTGTCGTCGGCATACGTAGAGATTCCAATTTTATATGTTGGAAAGCTAATACCCTCCAGACTGTGGTATTCCCTGATTGCGCATGCCAAAGGTTCCGCAACCAGCGCATATAGGAGGGGTGAGAGGGGGCACCCTTGTCTAGTTCCCCTACTTATTTCAAAGGCGTCCGTGACTTTGTCCCCCATCCTTAGTCTCGCTGTGGGTTTGTTGTACAATGCCCCCAGCATCTGGAGAAAGGGTTCCCCTAGCCCCAGCTTCCTTAGGACTCTGAGCATGAATGGCCATTCCACAGAGTCGAAGGCCTTCTCCATGTCGAGGAAAATCGCTAATGCTGTTTTTTCCTGACGCACATGTTGCATGGTCCCTAGGACCGTACGAATATTGATCGTGAGGTTTCTATCGGGGATGAATCCGGCCTGCTCTGGTGCCACCAGCTCCGGCACAAGCAGCGCCAGGACCTTAGCGAACAATTTGACATCAACATTTATCAGGGAGAGGGGTCTATAAGAACTGCATGCATTAGGGGGTTTTCCAGGTTTTAAGATGGTAGCAAGCAGCGCCTCCCTCATAGATGCCGGCATGCTGCCCACCTCACAAATGTCATCAAATAGAGTTATCAGGTGTGGGACAAGTTTGTCTTTAAATGTTTTATAGAAGCCCACAGTCAGTCTGTCTGCCCCATGTGCACTACCAGATCGCATCCCCTCCAACGCCTCTAAGATCTCGTCTTCCTGTATGGGTGTCATCAAAAATTCCCTCTGTGAGTTGGGTAAGAAGAGCATTTTGATGTAGCTGAGATAATCGTCTATTTCCTCCTCGACTTGTAATGATCTAGATTTGTAGAGGCCAGCATAATACTCTCTAAACTCTTGGATGATATCCGCCTCGTCAGTAAGTACCTCCCCTGCAGGTGTAATCAGTTCGTCGATCACCAGTGGCCGTCTACCGCTACTCATCATTCTTGCCAACAGAGAGCCAGGCCTCTCCCCCTCACCATACGTACGCGCCGTGGCGTACTTGCCCATATGTTGCACGTCCCTATCCGCCTCCTCATGGTATTCAGCAAGTAATATTTTGATTTGCAATGAAGTATCAGCTTCAGGGTTGTTCTGAAGGCGTCCCTCCATTTCCGACAGTTGGGCCTCTAGCTGCTTCAGTCTTCGTCGTATAGTTTTAAGTACACTCGAATGTTTGGACATTGCCATACCCCTGATATAGACCTTAAATGTGTCCCATACTGTCTGAAAACTATCAACAGACTCCAAATTTGTCTCAAAGAAAGTGTCTATGTCCTTTGCTAGTTCTCCCCTGAATACATCATCCAATAGAGAATAAGGAGGAAACCGCCATGTGAATGGGGGATTCTCTTCGCCGGTACCGTTAGTACCAAGAATATAGGGGAGTGGTCCGAGAGGGTGCGTGGTAGTATCGGGCACCTCTTTATGCTATTAAGCAGCGTCTGAGATGCTAGCCAGTAATATATTCTCGTGTGTACATCATGGTAGGTCGAGTAGTGTGTCTAACCGCCTTTTGTGGGGTGCGTATGTCTCCAGACGTCAACAAGATCTAACTTAACCAGTTCCGCCTGCATATGCAAAGCCGAGGCCGCTGGTCGTTGGGACAGTCCCGCCGACCTATCCAGGTCCGGGTCAAACACAAAATTGAAATCACCCCCCATAGCATTCTGTAACTGACATGTGTCCTGCAATGCGCTGCCAGAGCAGCATAAAACTCAGGGTTATCGTAGTTAGGCCCATAAACATTCACCACAATAAGATCGAGGCCCTTGCCGACACATCTGGCAATTAAGTAACGGCCTTCTGGGTCAGCTACAAGGAGTGTTAATTTTAGTTTAGATTTAGGATTGACCCATGTGACCACCCCTCTGGAGTGTGTAGTGAATCCCGCCACCACACTATGTCCCCCAAATTTTTAGCTGATAGCATCCTACTTTTAAGTGGCAGGTGGGTTTCTTGGAGAAGAGCGAGGTCAATGTGATGCCTGTGTAGATAATTTAGCACCTTCCTGAGCTTACGATAATCATTTAGCCCTCTCACATTCCACGATAGCGCATTCAATGAATCTAGATCACACATTGTATTCACTTCACTTGTATCAGCCATCCCAACAGAGAGATTGATAGGTGACAGACGGGGTTTTACCAGCCCTGCAGATTATTCTCAGTAAATCCGTATCTATCACGGCCGGCTTACAGTAGGTAAATCTGGGCAACACATTGCTTGGCATTACTTTAAACTCCCAAAACCAGCCCCTTCCCCAGAACACGCTCCCCCCACCCACAGCCGACCACCCCCAACCTGGCCAGACAGTCCTTATTCACTCCCCCCTGGTCCCCCCTGCCGTCCCCTGAACAATCCCTGAAACTGTCCCTTTTGGGACTATTTGAGCCAAAAGCACAAGGGCGGAGGTTACCAGGAAGAGCAAATAGCTATGCCACCTCATTATACTTTTCAAAGCCGCCCCTGCACCATTACCCTTTTAGTGTCTATTAACCTGCGTCAACACCTTTCCTTCAAGAGTCTTCAGTGGGCATCTCCTCATCAACACTACATTCCACCCAGAATTATTAAAGTTCACCCAGTATCTGCAATAAAATATACTCTGTAGCCAAGTCCTCCAACAGAAATCAGGTTAACATAACTTTTGGGGAACCCATATATAATGGAATGGTCTCACCAAGCCATGGCAGCAAAGTTCCCTTGAAGGTGCCCTTAGGGTACGTAACTCGATGCTGAACTGTTCCAAGGAGCAATGCAAAAGGGGGTCTTGTGTACTCCCCCACAGAGCACATCAGTAGTCTAACAAAGATAAGACTTGCGCCATTACAGCGTCACTAGTCCTGCTCATCCAGTTGGGTGTCTTCGCCTTGTTCCCCACCCTGACTTCTCGTGTTGTTCCTCCGCTCCTTCGACCATTCCTTTAAGGATTTCTGAAGTTCTCTGGGGTCCGTGAAGTATTGCGAGTGACCCTGTCTATTAATCCGCAGCTTCGCCGGGTACATCATCGGGTAGTCCAGGCCAAGTTCACGAAGTTGTTTCTTGTACGGGGCAAAGTACCGTCTTTCCTCTTGGACTTTCGCAGTGAAGTCAGGGTCCAGGGAAATGTCCATGCCTTCAAACTGCAGTTTCCCTTTGTCTCTGGCCACTTGTAACGCGACATCTCTGTCCCTGTAGTTCAATAGTTTTGCTATTATCGGTCTTGGAGGTGTCCCTGGACGCGGGCAAGGACCCAGCGTGCGGTGAGCTCTTTCCACAATAAACATCGGTGAGAAAACATTCTCTCCCAAGAGAGTAATGAGGAGTTTTTCCACAAAGAGTAAAATTTTTCCGTTTGCGTCGTCTCCGCAACCCCGGTTATGCGATTGTTCGAGCGTCTCGAGTGGGCTTCCAAGTCCTCTGACATGTCCTGGATGACCTGGAGTAGTCTGCCAAACTGTTTGCGGTCTTTGCCCCATTCCGTTTGAGCTTCCTCGACTTCAGTTATACGCCTTTCGGACATGTCAAGGCGTTCCGCGTGTTTGTCTAACCGCTCTGACATACGATCCATACGGTACATGAGGGCATCAATTTTGGAGCCGATGGACGCCATGCTGTCCTGCAAGCCCTTCTCCATGGACACCAGCATTTCTCTAATATCCGCACACAGCGAGGTCTCAGGAGTGTTACCCCGCGGGGACGCTTCAGGCGCCTGAGCTTCCGGGCCCTTAGCCTGTCGGTGATCAAACGTCAGCTTTGACTGGGTCTTGTCGTTCTTGCCCATGTTGAACAGACAGGTCGTCCAAGTCAGAGGACACACCCGACCACACCGTACCTGGACCAAAGCAATTTCAGGAGGGATGCTCCAGCCAACCTATCCGAATCAGTCAACTCCCGTGAACCAGTGTGTACTCCGCTCAGCTGCTGGCCACTGTGTCACTCCACTCCGCAGAGAAAGCTGCGCCGAAGTGAGGGCTGGGAGTCCGTTGCCGCTTCGCAAGATGGCGGCAAGGGGGAAGGGGTTTAGTTCCAATAATCACGAGGAGCGCTTACTTTTCTCAGTCCCAGGCCCTCACGTCCCTTCCGCTTGGTCACTGGTGTACCTGGGCTCCCGCTTAATATGGACGTTCTGAAAGCTGGAGGCCGAGAGAGCTCTCCCAGGAGCGTCCTCCCTACACAGCAGTTGCCACGCACGTTTTCCAATAGCCCACGTTGTCGTGGTGTAGGGTCACCTTCGCGGGCTGGGTGAACCGAGTCGATACCGGGGCCAACCCCGTCTGTAGCACGGCAGCCCCGGGGAGTCTAAAGGCAAGCAATTAGTGTTATCACAGATTAGCGTGCCGCCAACAGCTAGGCCCTTGCCAGGTCTCCTTCGATGAGTGGGGGTCGGGATAAGATATGTGCCCAGACTCACTCCACACAGCGACTGTTCTTACTCCCTGTGACTAGCACCATCGGCACCCGGCTGTAGATTCCTCCTCGTTATAAGCGTTCCGGTAAGGCCAGGCCCGCTGCTGCTCAGCAGGCCGCACGTGCAGTTACGTCAGCCGGGCTGCTCCCCAGGAAAGAGCGGGGATTGCGGCCTGGTCCGCGGTGATGCCGAGTCGGGCCAAAACCTCGTCTCAGGTTGACGTAGGGCGCCGGGGAGGACCTCAGTCGCTGTCACTAAGGTCCCATGAGACTAAACCTCCTTCAGGCTCCGGGTGACTCCGTCAATAGAGGATATTAATCAGGATTAATATGGGTAATGGCGCGGAGCTCTGCTCCTAGACGTCTGCCCTCGACGCCGGCAAGCTCCGCCCCGGCCTCCTCAGAGTACTCTGATATTATTTATCAAATTGCTGCTAGCTTGGCGGCATTATTAGTTTGAAAGCATTTTGTCTTCTGGTTACTGATGTCATACTCTGGCTGGG
>NW_028251052.1:0-80903 GCF_964263255.1 Lissotriton vulgaris | reverse complement strand
GGTATGTGCGGACTGATTAAATACTGCGCATTGATGTGAAGGACTGGGTTCTTTAAGACCCAGCGGTGCCAGGGCACAACACCTGAAACCTTCGTGGGTAACCTGCTCCGGCGTACGAATCACAGAGACACGGGACACTTCCTTCGACGTCAAAGATTCAAAGTTTATTTGCTGCAGGGAACACAGAAGTCACGACAAGTACAACACGTGCAACTTGGGGAGACTGCTTCAAATTGGTTCTGTGGATCGCTCCTTTTATACACAATTTTCCCATAGAGTTACATTGAACACAAAAGTTTATGACCCGGTTCCCATAATTATCCCCCAGAGGGGTCGCTTTGGTCACTTTGAAACACACAAGGTCCGGGACATAAGTGCGGAAACATTTGGCGGTTCCCAACTGTAAAAACCCATCTTCCCAACATTAGTGCATTCCAATCGGTAGTAAAACAGATCGAAATAGGAACAAAGACAGGTGCAGAGGAAGACGGAGACAGTGGGGAGATCGGAAAGGGTGTAAAAGGGGAGGTATCAGGAAACACCAGATACAGGCATCAAAGGGACGTGCCTAATGAGATGCACGGCTGAGACAATAAGTCCGTGCGGCAAGGTGAGCCTCGAGCGGCGCCATCTGCTTTACAGTATCATCCCCCTCATCATAAAGACACTTACAAAGGACATGTGTCTTCCGCAAATATCGTGGGAGTCCCAGGGTCGCGAAGCGGACAGCGTCCGTTCGCTGGCTACTTGAGGGCAAGAGACAAAATGGATGCTGTATCTAAGATGGAACCCGTGGGTACAGATAGAAATACCCACGTAACAGACGAACGGTTTAGGTTAGCACAGCGAAACTGCGTACACCCACTAAACTCGTCATTTGCGGTTCATAGATACCAGACTCGACTATATTCGTGCAAGTCGAAAACACCACTTACAATTGTCACGGAACCTCAGACGCTCCTTTTGCCCTCATGTAGGCAAGCACTAGTCGGAATCATACTCGATATTCATCAGACCATCTAGATGTTGCTGTAGCATAGCTCTGTCCAACCGAGTCCCCTTGGTAACAGGTGGCTGTCTCATACACGTTGTAGCACAAAGGCCACATAAGGCAGGACCGCACTGCACACAAAGGCAACACGTGAACAGGAACGCCACGACAACTCCGATAATCATCAGAATCTTCCAACCCCAAGTCGACATCAGGCCCCAAAACCACCCAAGTAGCGTCCAATCCCCTACATCCACGTGTATGGATTCAGAGATCTTATGCAACTTAGAGATGGCTTGATAAACAGTCGGAGCATTATCTGGAATGAAAATGCAGCAGCTCGAATGGATCACCTTACATACCCCACCTCGATCTGCTAAGATGACATCTAAAACCATACGGTTTTGTAACGTCATAAGTCTATCCGCCTGAAGTTCTGTGGTGATATTACCAAGGGCACTGGCAGTAATATTAGCTGTCGATTCTACCACTCGAGTCAACTGTCTCAGGTTCCTACTATTAACCATAGGTCCCCAAAACGGGAGGAAACCCTTGAAAAAGTCTCCTGCCTCTTGACCGGCAGTATCCTCTTCGCTAATTACGCCTCGCACAACTCTAGTCTTATGATAATCGGCATCTACAGTGAACGTCGGAGGCAACAAATTTGCAATGAAGCATGAGCCCATGAAGTCAGCGGGCAACCATGCGTATGCACGATCATGACAGATAAAGTATGTACCCTTGGCAGCCAGGAACACAGGGGACGAGACCATCGGCAGAATGTAATTTTCAGTGCAAGCACTCTCTCCAAGTCGGGCTTTCGATCTTCGGCCACGACCCATTAGACAAAAATTACCAATGTGGGGTACGACCCATATCGGAGGTGAGCTTTTGAGCTGCTTTTCACTAGTGAACACACTATATTCGCCTCTACTTAGGACCCTATAAGCTTGTACCTCTTCTTCGGGAATAAGCGAGGGATCATAGATATCGCTGTCTAAGTCCTCTATTGCTATCGACAAAGGTTTTTGATACGAGGTAGGACCAGAGTAGGGGGAACGTGGTTCTCGAATGGGGTGGAAACCTAGTGCGCTTCGAAACATTGTTTGAAATGCTCGAGCAGACCCTTGGGAACTGTACGGTAACACCAGATATGGAATTCCCTTATCCGTAGTATGTGGCATCAACCCACACACCCAACAATTAGTAGTGTTAACCACTAACTGATGCTGATGAAGGAGCTGAATAAAGGAATTGTTGCGGAATTCTGCACGTCTAGCCTGCTCGTGTTCGGGTAAGACATGAAAAGAATGGGGAGAAGCAACAGTAGTAAGTTTAGGATCAGGTGTAGGAGTAGGTAGAACAGGAGATAGAAAACCAGAGATCATATAATACACCCCACCCGCCAAGAATGCAGAAACAGTCAAGAATAACACAAACACTTGAAATATAAAACATTTTGTATGACTGAGTTGTTGCAGCTTGAATCTTTGTATCTGAGCTTCTTCCAAGTCCATCAGCTTCGAAAATGCCATTCCCTACGACCGTCCGCAACGTTTCTTGACGCACTTCGTTCTGTGTAGCAATAGTCAATCCCTAGGAGTTCCCAGGAACCGACGGTCTTTAACCTAGCGTCAAGACCTACTATCCAGAAGGAAGTACGCGCGCGGCCCTACAGCCTTTAATGCACAATATATATATATATGCAAAAACAATGTCTCTCGGCTGTGGAAGCAAAAAGTATAAGGAATGAAGCTCAATGTATATACACAGGAATAATCACAATAATATGAATGTTCAAACTGATCACGGAAAACGGGATAATGCAGTTGTCAATACAGCAGAGCAGGATCTTTTATTAGTCTTTAGTGCTAGATCGCAAAAAGTATCGAGTTTTCCCAGGACGTGTCTGCTCGTCGAACAAAGGATCCGTTGAAGAGACAGCGTCCTGCTGATCAGTTGAGTGTTCTGGTCTTGAGTCTTTTGATGACAATTGTTCAACAGTGTCTTTCTGCTGCACTGAGGATTCTCCAACAGGCTGTGCGTCGCTAAAGGGTACAAACGCCGGCAATCCTTCGGTTTCAGTTGATACAATGCCTCTCCTCACCCACGGGTCTGCCGGCAAAGGAATAGGGACCTTTTTGGTGTGGGTGGCGTGCACCCAATTCTTCCGTCCCTCGAGACGAACAGCAGTCCTCGTGGCAAGGAGAACCTGGTAGGGTCCAGTAAACCTCGGATCCAAGTTGTTCTTGCGCGAAAAGTTCCGCGTCACCACCCAATCTCCGGGCTGGAGCTGGTGGCCTGGACCCTCCGTCTGCGTCGGCAGTGCGTTGTAAACCTGTTGGTGAATTAACCTCAGTTTAGCAGTCAAGTCATGAAGATAATCGATCAACATTGGGTACTCAAGATCACAGAACACACCTGGCCTAGGAACCCCCCACACATTCGCAGGACGGCCGAACACTATTTCATAGGGACTAAGCCCTACTCGGGAGTGTACAGTCGCCCTAGTTGACAGTAATGCTAAAGGTAAAGCGTCAGGCCACGAAAGACCAGTCGTAGCCTGAATCTTTGCTAGTTTCAGTTTAAGGGTACCGTTATACCCTTCAACCAAACCAGCTGACTGGGGATGATTGGCGCTGTGGAATTTCTGATTAATTCCAAGGCCCTTACACACACTCTTCATCACACTTCCCACAAACTCACTTCCGTTATCTGACCACACCACTCTAGGCATTCCATACCGAGGAAAATATTCCTTCAGTAGGATTTTCGCAGTAGACAAAGCAGTATTGTCTTTGAGAGGATAGGCCTCGATCCATCGGGAGAATGCGCAAACCACAACTAAAACGTATTTCAGGTTATTGCATCGCTCCATATGGATGAAGTCCAATTGGATCACCTCAAAGGGACATGAAGAGGGAGCAAAACTGCCAGGGGGAGTTGGGGTTCCTTTGCCAGGATTGTACATCATGCACACCATACAATTCTTCACCAGACGTTCAGCACATTTCGTGATACCATCATTCTTCCACACAGGAGACAACAACTTACAAATACCTTTCGCGCTTATATGTGCTAACCCATGCGCCATTGTCACAACGGCCAGCACATACGCATCGGGCAACAACCATCTTTTCTGATCCGACAAATCAATCCAACAACCATTCGCATCCAACTTTCCTGTGCTTTCTTTCCACTTCATCTTTTCAGTCTCGGTGGCCTCATTCTGAATTTCTTTCACACTCTCAATAGTGTCTTCACACATGCTCGACTCTGTAGGCCACCTAACCGAACTCGTCACATACATTCGAGTGCTAAGGTTCCGGGCAGTCTCCTTAGCAATCTCATCCGCAAACGCATTACCACGACCAACATCATCCGTCACCTTACGATGCGCACTACATTTAACAATCGCTACCTGCTTAGGCAACGTCAGTGCATCCAAAAGATCATTCACAAGCTGACCATGCTGAATCTTCGTACCATGCGACGTCAAGAAACCTCTCTCTCTCCACAATCGTCCAAAGCTATGTGCAACACCAAACGCATATTGGCTATCGGTAAACACATTCACACGTTTCCATTTTGCTAACACACACGCTCTAGTGAGAGCGATCAGCTCTGCAGCTTGGGCAGAATTCTGATTCAACCTTGCAGTTTCAACAACAGTATTCAACGTTACAACAGCATAAGCAGTAGTCACATCGCCATTCGGCAACTTAAAGCATGACCCATCCACATACAGTGTACCATCCGGGTCTTCCAATGGGGTGTTTTTAAGGTCCACTCGACCTTTTGTTTCCTCTTCTGTCCTCAAGTAACAATCATGTTCTGCTACTTCATCTGACTCTGAGCTAATTGGTAACAAAGTCGCCGGGTTCAGAACATTGCAACGTTTTATCTGGATATGACTTGCCAGCAACGTCAACTCGTACCCAGACAATCTCGCACTCGTCAAGTGCTGGGTTTTCGTACGATTCAAAAGAGTGTCGACTGCATGCGGAACCATCACCGTAAGCATATTATCCATGACCAATCCTGCTGACTGTCGGATGGAGACCGCAGCTGCCGCAGTTGCTCTCAAACAACTCGGCAATGCTCTATCTACTGGGTCCAAGGTCGAGGAAAAATATGCACATGGACGTTGCTTACCGCCAAAAGGTTGCGTTAGAACACTCAAAGCACAACCTTCCCTCTCGTGAACATATAATGTAAACGGCTTACTGTAGTCGGGAGTACCCAACACAGGAGCCGAACACAATGAATCACGCAATTCAGAAAAACTTTTCTGACATTCTTCCGTCCATGGTAAAGGAGTTGAAACATCCTTGCACGTAAGAGCCACCAATGGTTTCGCTAGCAATGAAAAATTAGGAATCCATTGCCTGCAGTACGACGTGATACCTAGAAAGGCACGCACATCTCTTTGGGTTTTTGGCACAGCCATCCGCGCAATTGCTGCAATCCTCTCTGGGGTCAACCTCCTTCCCTCCTTTAACAATAAGTGACCTAGATAGGTCACTTCTTGACAACAATATTGGAGTTTAGAAGGGGACACCTTATGATTCAACTCACAGAGATGTTGCAGCAACGACACCGTAGCAGTTTTGCAAATGTCCTGAGTATCAGCAGCCACCAATAGGTCATCGACGTATTGGATTAAGGCCGTACCAGCCGGCAACCTAAACGCATCCAGTTGACCCTTCAAGGCTTGACTGTAAATCGATGGACTTTCACAGTAGCCCTGAGGAGCGCGTTTAAACCGGAAGCTGCGCCCACCGAGAGAGAAACCGAAAAGGTCTCTGCTCTCCTCGGCAATCGGGATGCTGAAAAACGCATTCTTCAGGTCAATCACCGAAAACCACGATGCAGAAGCTGGAATCAGAGTCAGTAGCGCCGTGATGTCAGGCACAACGGGGAACTGAGGAACCACAATTTTATTCACCTCCCGTAAATCGATAACAAAGCGATAAACAGGCGGTTTCGAAGGATCAGTACGTTTAAGAATGGGCAGAACAGGGCTGTTGCACACGTTTCCCCGAGTCTCTTCAATAACGTCTTTCTCGATCAGATCGTAAATGATCGCTAGCAGTGCTCGTTCACCATCAAGAGAGATACGGTACTGGGGAATACGTGGCAATCGCACATTAGATTTCAACTGAACAACATAAGGGGAGATGTCAAGCAGGCCCACATCATTGGGACCTGTTGCCCACAAAGACGCAGGAAGAGAACTCAATTCCGGTGGAAGCTTATCGAGAGACAAATACATAGGGGAGACAACCCTCTCTCCTAACGTAAGCTTTACACCCGCAGGAGAACAATACAAAGTTGCATACAAACGTTTAAGCAAATCCAGGCCCAAAAGATTTTCACCACAACCAGTAGTCAAAATCAACGGAGCTTGAAGCTCACGTGGCCCAATTGTAAGGGGCAAAGGGCGTGAAACTGGATTGCTAACGGGGGCGCCAGAGAATCCAACGGAAACATTTGTTAAGCCAGACAAAGGTGCGCCAGGGAGTTTCGAATGCATAATAGAACTTTTCGCTGCACCAGTGTCCAACAGAAAAGGCTCAACGACGCCCGATGTAGCAACTGCGACGTAAGGCCCTCTCTGATCAACCGGAACTGATACCACTCCCTCTCCTTGTCTCTGGCTGTCCTAGTAATTACTGTCGTCAGTTCCCTGATCGACGTAATAATCGTCTACATTGTACTGCGCAGATCGTCCTTGCGATGATCCACGTTGATCGAAACAGTTATTAGAATTAGATGAGTTATCAGAACGATCATTTTGAGCACCACGACCCCTACCACGTGATACCTGATGCGACCCACCACGACCTCCTTTGGACGAATTACCACTATTGCGATCATTCAGAACAGGACAATTAAATTTAATGTGTCCCTCCTGTCTACAATAAGCACATTGATTGTACCCTAACGATGATCTTTGGGAGGAGGAGTCATTACGCGGCTGCGATCGATTTGATTGCGACTGCGATCTATTCTGTTGGGATGCATTCTGATTTGAACGCGGAGGATACGCTTGTTGCAGCAGCACTTTAGTTTTTAGCTCTTTCGTCTTTTTATCAGCACGGTCGTTCTCCTCTTTCTCTCTATTCTCATAATATTGCGCTGTAGCCAATATCTGAGCTGAGGTAGAAACGGCCCATGCACTTTCTGAATTCTTTAATTTGTTGCTCAAATCGGGCAATAAGTTCGAAACAAATTTATCCACAAACAATCGCTGACCACCCTCGGTACCCATATCCTGTCCACTATGGTCAATGAATGCTTCCTCAAACCTCGTAAAGAAGTCGGAAACACTCTCGTCCTTCTTTTGCTTACAAGCTGACAATTTGTCCCAGTTCACCCTCATAGCTGGCATGAGAGTTTTCATTAACGTTATTATTCGTTGAGGAAGAGCGGTAATCATCTGCTCAGGTTTAGCTCCACCAGTTTGCAAATTATCCGCCGCTACAATGGCAGCCCAATCACCACCTAATTCATTCGGATGATTTTCCTGCCGAATCTTAGCCCATACCGGTTGCGGTACGACATTGCCGAACAACATATCGATATCGGCAAGATTCATTACCGTAGCATCTACGAGCTGTGATAATTCTTTGTAATACCCTGTAGGATTTTTGCGAGGGTCAGGCAAAGATTGCTTCACCTGTAACACTTCCGAGCGTTTCCATGGGAGATGTATCCATACTCTCTGAAAATGCCCCAGTGTCGGAGGAGCAGCATTAGGATTAGGTGGCATCCACACTGGTGGAACTTCTCGCATAGGAAATTGACCAGACTCATCTGGCTGTCTTTCAATATCCTCAACAAACAAGGCTTGGGGTATCGGAGTGGGACGGAGAGATAGCAATCGCTCAACAGCACGTCGAACGTTGGTATCCACTATCAGTCCATTCGAGAACTGAAGCTGAAGATCAGACAAAGCGGTCAGCACCTTGTCAGGTGCATCAGCAGATATCTGATCGCGAAGGACCTTACACATTTCCTCGAACACAAATCTCTGGGTTGGTATATTGAATTGACAAAATGTGTCGAGTACAATACGGGGTGGATTTCTAAGAGGATTTGCCATCCAACCCATCGCCATATTATATAGCGAAGCGCGTTCCCTGTTACCAGGAAGCTGACTACGTCTCTGAGGACCATCGGAACCAGCAGACCCAAGAACAGGTCCGAGCGAATGAAAGAAACTAGCCGCAAGAGGAGAATTACGACTACGAGTAGAGGGAGAAGTATAGGACACAGGACTAACAAGTGAAGGAGTAGAGACAGAAACAACAGCAGGAGTTAACAGAGCAGGAGCAGTAGCGTGTGCAGGAGTATGTGGAAGCGGAGGAGCAGTAGGGATAGCAACAGCCAAGGGAGCAGGAACAGTCGGAAGAACGGGTGCAGGTTGAGGAACAGGCAAAGGAAGAACAGGTGCGGGAACAGGTACAGGGGGAATCACAGGAGCTGTGGTACCCTGTACGTACGGAGGTGGCGACTTCATAAGATAAGACATTAAAGGATCCTCAACTGCATCTTCCTTCTTTACCGACTCCGTAGGCAAAGCAGGATAGCATTTATCTATAGTCATACGCTGTAATCTATCGAACACTTCCTTATCCTTAACCTCCTTGTCGCGCTGAAATTGCTCTGCTTTCTTCACTATGGTAGCAACATTATCTCGCTGATTTCGTTTAGTCTGTCTGATTTCTTTCTGTCGGGCTTCTTTACGCCACAACCGAAAGGCATCAAACATGGCCGGCCTTGACTTTCTTTCGAACAATTTAACCTCTAGATTATCTAAGATCGGGGCCTCGAAGCTACCATGTGGTGGCCAACGAAGGTCACCGTCCTTCGTCGTGTATTTGATCCAGTGTTCATTAAAAGTAATCGGGCCTAGCCCATGTTTACTGTAGAGCTCATAAGTGGGAGTTCCAACCGGAGGTATCGGACACGAGTCCTCCAGTCGGGAATCCATACCACAAGGTCTGAAACAACTAAACAAAGTACTGCGACCAGGCATCTTGCACACTAGCCGAGTTTCACAAACTTCAAGGGTTACGGGATTTACCAAGTCCCAGCAAAGAACAAAACCCTCGGTTTTTGGCGGCTGCAGTCGTCAAACAACACAACAAAGTACCAAGAACTACAAATGCAATGGAACCATGCAACCACTAAGCAACCACAACCAAGAACTCTGGGAGCGACCCACAAATACTTAACTCAAAGATCGATGGCGTCACCAGGAAGGCCCGTCAATCGTCTCGCTCTACCAAGGTCTACGCCAGGCGCCAAAACAGGTCTACAGTCAGGGCAGCAGTCCGTCGCAGCCGTCAGGAGGTGGGAATCTTCGCGGGAAAAGTCTTCGGGCCACTTATTTCGACAACAGGATCGATGAAGCGGGGTGCACCTTCCCTCGGAGATTTCACACGAAGTTCCTCACGATCGTCGGGCTTGGACCGGTACCACTGATGCAGCCCCACGTTGGGCGCCAACTGAAGGACTGGGTTCTTTAAGACCCAGCGGTGCCAGGGCACAAGACCTGAAACCTTCGTGGGTAACCTGCTCCGGCATACGAATCACAGAGACACGGGACACTTCCTTCGACGTCAAAGATTCAAAGTTTATTTGCTGCAGGGAACACAGAAGTCACGACAAGTACAACACGTGCAACTTGGGGAGACTGCTTCAAATTGGTTCTGTGGATCGCTCCTTTTATACACAATTTTCCCATAGAGTTACATTGAACACAAAAGTTTATGACCCGGTTCCCATAATTATCCCCCAGAGGGGTCGCTTTGGTCACTTTGAAACACACAAGGTCCGGGACATAAGTGCGGAAACATTTGGCGGTTCCCAACTGTAAAAACCCATCTTCCCAACATTAGTGCATTCCAATCGGTAGTAAAACAGATCGAAATAGGAACAAAGACAGGTGCAGAGGAAGACGGAGACAGTGGGGAGATCGGAAAGGGTGTAAAAGGGGAGGTATCAGGAAACACGAGATACAGGCATCAAAGGGACGTGCCTAATGAGATGCACGGCTGAGACAATAAGTCCGTGCGGCAAGATGAGCCTCGAGCGGCGCCATCTGCTTTACAGTATCATCCCCCTCATCATAAAGACACTTACAAAGGACATGTGTCTTCCGCAAATATCGTGGGAGTCCCAGGGTCGCGAAGCGGACAGCGTCCGTTCGCTGGCTACTTGAGGGCAAGAGACAAAATGGATGCCGTATCTAAGATGGAACCCGTGGGTACAGATAGAAATACCCACGTAACAGACGAACGGTTTAGGTTAGCACAGCGAAACTGCGTACACCCACTAAACTCGTCATTTGCGGTTCATAGATACCAGACTCGACTATATTCGTGCGAGTCGAAAACACCACTTACAATTGTCACGGAACCTCAGATGTGTGCAGCGTGTTTGTGTCTAATATGGAAGTGTCACTTCTAGAAGTTGGCATGTTTGTGTAATTTGTGTCTGGCTTGTGATTGGCTGGAGCTGGCTGGTGAGCCTGGCTCCATGAGTCATGAGGGGTCTGCCCCGGTGGTGAGTGTTGAGATTAGCATGTGTGATGTGAGGGAGTGGTGCACCTGGGACCTGAATAGGGCTGGGCTTTCCCCACACAATTCTGGCTCCGCCCTCTGTGGTGTGTCTAATGTCCCTAGCCTGGCCAGTGAAAGGAAAGGGTAGCTGAGGAAAACAAAGTACTCCAAAATTAGCTGCAACTGGTTTTTCCCCCACCCTGCATCCTGAGACAAAGGTTTTGACTGTATAAAAAGGGGCTGTGTCCCCTTACAAAATGTTCTTGTTCCCAACTCGAATCTACCAGGGGCATGCTGCTGCTTGGGCCCAGGGGAAGGCTTGCCTCCCTGGGCCCTGCCCAGCCCCTGGTTATCCTGGAGGCCTGGAACGCTCTCTCCCTGTGGGGCCCTTTGTCTTGCTTGGGGGGACTGGAGGACTTTTTCTTTACTGGGAGCTGCCTGCTCCATTTCCCTGCCCCAGGACTCCTTGGACTCCCCAGCGTGTTGAAGAGCGCCTTTTTTGAATTTTGCAGCATGGATCTGCTCTCTGACCTGCTCATGAGCCGAGATTCGCAGGAGCCTACCCTGCATGGTGCCCGATTCTCATTATATTTTTATTTTCGGGTGGCACCCCATTTATCTGCCCCTTTG
This sequence comes from Lissotriton vulgaris, assembly GCF_964263255.1. NCBI lineage: Eukaryota > Metazoa > Chordata > Amphibia > Caudata > Salamandridae > Lissotriton > Lissotriton vulgaris. The sequence continues at coordinate 69,710 of NW_028251052.1, read as the reverse complement.
CGAGTGCCCACCTCGCTTCTGCCTTTTATTTTAGCACCGAGGGTGCCCACCCCTCCTTTTGGCCCCCGAGATTCACCGCCGGCCCGGGAGAAGCACCGGAAGCCGATATCCGGCCAGCCGCCTGGTTGTGGGCGGGGCCGGGAGGACGTTGTTTCCGCTTCCCCCTGCCTGGGGGAAGCCATGGTCTGCTGTTAGCCCGGAGCCTCGCATGCTCCATTTCCAAGTCCCGGCTCGAGATGGGGGGCTGGGTGAAGCCGGGCAGCTGGTCAGGCGGGCTCCCATGACCCAGGGAGAGCCCCGCAGCCACCAGAGAATGCCCCCACCGCAAGTGCCGAGCCGAAGAGACGTCGCGGAGAGGAGACGCCATCTCCCAGCCATCCAGTGAGTGCGGGCATCCCCGCGGGTCGCTCCCCAGCGCTTCTGCTGTTCCTGAGTCCACGAGGGACTCCAACGCCGGGGGCCGTTGTTTCTTTCTGAGTCCCCAGAGGGGGGACTCCACCAAAGGTGCCAGCATTTATCTCGAGCCCCCGAGGGGCTCCAGGGGGGCAAGGTATTGTTAGAGCCAGAGAGGCTCTTGGCTGGTGTTTAGTTCTTTTTGAGTCCCCCACGAGGGACTCCCATGATCCCAGGCATTCTGGGTGGTAGAGCGGCTCCGGCAGGCAGCGGGCCGCTCTCCCCACATTGGGCCCAATTCCTCCAGAGTCCACGAGACTCCAACGACGGGCATTTTTGTTTTAAAGCCCACAAGGGCTCAGGGGGCACAGTTGTACGTCCAAACCCCGAGGCTCCAAGGCCCACATTCGTTTTCAGAACCTAGAGGGCTCCCAGGTGTGCAGTATTTGTCCTAGAGCCTAGAAGGCTCCCAGTTTGCACAGTTTCGGTTCCTGAGGGGCCAGTGAGGGCCCTGTCGCAGTTTTGCTAAGTCTCCAGCTGCCCAGCAAGTAGTGGGCAGCGGCACCATTTAGGCTTTTATTCCTAGGGACATGTACTCTGGACTTAGGAGTGAGTCTCACTCCTTCACCCCTACCCTGGACTTCCCCAGCAGCGCAGCACTTAGTGCCAGCTGCAGCGTTTAGGCCCTGTTCTGTCCCTGTCCTCAGCTGCCCAGCAAGTAGTGGGCAGCTGCTACGTTTAGGTTTTGGCGCAGTGGCGTAACCTGGACTTTGATGTAAGTTCTGTGCTAATGTGATTTCTGCGAATTGTTATTTGCTACACCTCTGAATGTGTTGTTTATACATCCTGTGTGAAGCTTCTGATTGTTATAGGTTCTAAGTGCTAGTTCTACTAAGTGCATATTCCTGACAGTGGTGCCTGTGGCCTTGTCCTGTACATATCCCCTGTAAATTCTGCCCGTGCCTGTTGGAACATTGTAAAGTGTGTGTTTCTATCTAATGTGTTTTGCAATACAAAGGCTATTTTTACATATACCTTGTGTGGAGTTACTTTTGTGGGGGGCCTTGGATGTTGTTGCTGGTGGGTGCGTGCGCAAATGCTTTACACATAGCCTCTGAGATAAGCCTGACTGCTCGTGCCAAGCTACCAAGAGGGTGAGCAGGGGTTGACTTGGCGGGTGACTTCCTTACCCTGACTTAGGAATGGTGGTTTCTGCCTGGCTTTGGCGCAAGCCTTAGCCAACCAGAGATCCCATTTCTAACAATGTGTTGGTTTTGAAAATAGCAAAATTAATAGCTTTGTCATTTACAATGCCAATAGATACAAAGATATGCTTTTCTCAGTTAACATAGCGTATACAGACTGCAGTTTGGGGCCACGGAAGAGGTGCAGTCCTTGGGATGATGTCCTGGGCTGTGGGATGACGAAATGTGACTCAGAGATGGACTACAAACACAGGGCAGCGTTTGAAAAGTATAGTATTTTATCCCGCAGCGGAAGTAGTTGTACGTGTTTTCTGTAGAATTAAGATTAGTTAAACGTCCAACAATGGAGTAAGGCTTCCTTTAGACCATATGACGTAATTCAGGTTATGACTGAAAATAAAATGTCCAGTTTACGGGCTTCCAGTAATAATTACAAATATGAAAGTGCAGAGCATTATTAGGTGGCACGAGGCGACACATGGGACCAATAAGAATGCGCCCTGGCACTTGTGGGTAAACACCTTGCATTCGCATCCCAAACTCGTTATTGCCGCTTCACAACAGTATTCAAAACCTAGGGTTAGACTGGCTCTGCCATGGATGCTCTTTTTTACATGCAATTGTAGGAGTCCATGTTCGCACATTAGACCGCAAAGCAGTAATTTATGCTGGAATTAAGGCGCGAGGCTCACCTGCCCGTTCTTTGTCGGGAGAAGCGTGGGAAGCATCCGACGAGCTTTGGTGGGAAAAAGAAGATATTCACAGCTGCACCATTATAGGTATATGCTGTTAGTGAATCAAAACAATTAAATGCCAGTTGTGTAATACTAAAGCATAAGTACGAGATGTAAACATTGTATAAGACCTCGTAATGAGCACTGGAATCGTTAGAATGCCTGTATCTACAAGGGAAGAGCTGGGGATATCTGACAGGCCTCACTGAATGTCTATGTGCGCCGGAGAAAAGCAAGTGATACCAGATAGGCCCACGTATAATGTTATCACAGAGTGTGTAAATTAAAGTATGCCTACATGCACAAGAGAAGAGCCGATGATACCAGACATGCCAGAGTGTTCGTGGGCTGAAAAGGAATTATAAAACAAGTAGTGCGTTCTACAAGTGCTAATAGTGTCACATAATGTGACATAAAATAACGTTACCTAACAGAACATGAACGTATTGAACTACTCCGTCTACTTCAGTTAGCTGGGGATAGCCTGAAGGGTGACTGACTTAGACTTTCATACTTCTGTGGTCGATGCATTGAAGACATTGAATTTGGTAATTATAGCAGCAAAATAGTGACAGCAACACAATAAATATGGCTATATTGAAAGTCTGTGAATGCTACGATTCATTATAGGCCGGTCTACATCCTGTTGGAAACAAACACTGCACGTGTAAAGAAAAACTTCAGTTTTTGCTATGAGAGCGACAACACTTTTTTTTGTAATTGAGTCAGTTTTAACTCAATCATCACAAACACTGAAGGCCCGTTCAGGGAAACACCATCAGAGTTAACAATCAACACTTAGAACAGCAGTAGGAGCCGTCGAGCTTGACTGCGCAGTGACCTCTACCTGAGGTGTTGCCCATGACGCACTTGGTGGGGTCTCGGTGCCCGGAATCGCAACATGTTCTTGGTCTCCTGTCAGGGCGATATGGCCATGCTGTTGGAACTCTCGGCTGAGTTCCGTTGATTATTCTTTTAAAGCAGTATGCAGCCGAATCCAGCCCACATGCGAGAATTGTTTCTCACGCTGCAGGCAAAGTGATGTTCTCAGTAGTGTTCACAGGATGTCTTCGCGAAGCCAATGGGGAAAGGGAAAGTGGAAGAACCCGATGCGCGCGTTGTAAGCACACCGTGAGTGTGCTCATCAGAGTGTCCTGCGGCTCGTGCCAATGGCAGCGCCTGCGGTCTTCACCGCTGTGCTTGAGGAGTGCTGAGCGGCCCTGGGAGGGGGCTGCAAAAGCAACAAAAGGATTTGCAATGCAGTAGGTCTCGCATTTAAGTTAGTTTAAGCTATTGGCATTGTAAATGACAGTGCCTTTTATTTATGTTTTAAAAACGAAGACAAAAATAAAAGGCATTGTCATTTGCAATGTCAATAGCTCAAACTCTAGTAAATGCGAGACCTATTGCATTGCAAATGCTTGTTTAACTTCCAGTGCCATCTATCTATTCAGCTGTTGTCCAGGAAATCACGAAAGGCCGGACCTGATTAAGATATTAGAGGTCCTAATCACTTAAGATTTTGGGCCCCGATATATATCCAATTCAAAATATAAACATTAAGCCATAAAATAAAAATATTTTTTTTAATGAAACAAAACGTACAGTAACATGAAACAGTGTTTTTGCATACTTCTCCTTTAAATATAGGTTCAGTTGCACCATTCGTAGTTTTGCACCGTATGGTCCATGGTAAATCCGACAATGGGAAATTTCTGTGGTGCCCCCCTTACCTCGTTGCCCTAAGCACATGCTTATTTGCTTAATGATTAATCCAGTTTTGACGAAAGACAGCACCACAAGAAAGTCGGCCACAAGAAGCACAATTTTCCGCTTTTAAAAATAAATACAGATCGGACACATTGTTTTCTGTCTGCATTTAATTGTAAAAAAAAACATCAGTAAAAAAGGGAAACAGAGCCTTAATTACAAATAACAGCCCTCCAGACAGGCCACATGCTTACACATCAGCACACATGCATTCACATCATGAACACCGACTCACAAACATGCAGTTAACCAGGCACAAAGAAACATTTACTAAAATGGTTGATTTAGTCACTGTGGAGGAAAACAAAAATCTAGATGTAGAAAACAGTTGAATTAATGCCCATTCCGATCCTTGGCCTCTTGGTAGCTGAAAGAATACTGAAACCTTTTGGTCCATCCAGTGTCTGACGCGTTAATCAGCAGTGAGAACTGCAGTGTGACTGAGTACACATTCCTGCATGTGCTGATAATGATTATAGACGGATCAGAAGAGAGCTGCGGGTTAGGTTTTTACTAGAAAGTGAAATCTAGGCTATCCTAGATTGAATAGAAGGGAGACTCAGTAACCGGTCTTCTCTGAAAGTTAGTCAAAGTATGTTCTAGCCTCTCAGAACAAGTTGAAGATAACACAACACTCCCAAATAAGCAGATTTTGGGGACAGTACATTGTCAAAGACAACTATTCTTATAGGTTCAGGACAGTACGAGAGACAGACTGTTCTCTCAGTCACTGAACAAAGTAGGTGTTCAAAGCCCAGCAACTGAGTCTGCGCTTGCGTAGATTTTCCTAAGTATTACTGACACATAGAACTGTGTAGCATTGTGGGACGCTACAATAAAAAAAAGAAACTCGTATTACCTTCTCTTTCCTCCTTTCGTGTTATTTGCTCCCCTGTGAAATGGATCCAAAATAAAAGACAAGAATACAATGGGCAGATTGCAGCTTGAATGGGGAGGGGTGGGAGAGCTGTGCACGCATTGTGGGTGTGCACATTGCCGTGGTCTGCGGCTCGTGCCCAGTGGCAGCTCGTGCCCAGTGGCGGCGCCTGCAGGCTTCACGGTGCTGAGGTCGGTGTGTTCTGCGCAGCTCGTGCGGCCCAGGTAGGGGGCCGCCGGGACAGGGACACATGGCGTGCCGAGGTTTGCAGAGGACTTAGAGGTGGGAGCTGCAGAGGTACTGCTACTGTGCTCGGGAGTGTTGTGGGGGATGCCGGGGTGTAATGTAGTGGCAGGGGAGGAGCGCTTTGCTGTGCGTTGATGGGCCGTAAACAGAGGCTACCGTGTCATACAGAGGAATTTAGCATTCTGACACCTTCAAAAAACGCATACATGAAGTAATAAAGACAATTAAATGGGGCGTGCTGGTGTGGGACGGGACGGTGGTGGTGGTGGGTGCGGAGATAGGCAGTGGCGCTGTCGGAGGAATTTGTTCTTGTATTTGAGTGTCCTCCATGTATTTCAGTATTACACCTCTACTTGTAGTTTGTACGCTTGTGTAACCTGCACACGTCAGAGTTCCCTCCTGTAATGCACCGTTACCTTTCTCTTGTAGTTTGTTCACTCACGATTGTTACTTTTGCCTCATGTAATGTAACTTTAGCTTTTGTAATTTGTTCACTTCCAATGCTCTCTTACATCAGTCCTGCTCCTTTTGTGAAGAGCTCTGACACCTTCAAAAAACGCATAAATGAAGTAATGAAGAAATTGAATGGGGCGTGCTGGTGTGGGACAGGACGGTGGTGGGTGCGGAGATGGTCAGTGGCGCTGTCGGGCACCGGAGGTAAATGTAGAGTGAAGCTTCTGCGCCGCCCGTGCACGCTTTTTGGCAGGCACGTCTCACGTGCGCATCCACAAAGCAGAATCTGCACCAAATCTGCGCGTGCCCCGGTCTGTCTCCCTTGAGAGGCATCTCGACAACAATAGGTCTCGAGAGCAAGACCTAAAAAGAAGCTCTCCAACCCAAAAGGGATGTGCAAAAATCTCTAAACAAAGAGAGAGGGACCCAACAACCAAAGGGGTAGGATACCAACAAAGACCAAAGTCAACAAGGAGACCCCCTTTGGGTAAAGTGTTACACACCACACATCAATTTGCCACAATACTCTTTACTCACCGGTAGGATGAACAAGGAGAAATTGTATTCAGTATGAAAAATAAAAAAAAGGAGTAAAAATATACAAATGTATTCAAATATCTTTAGAAGCAATAAAAACACAATATATAACATTGTCATCAAATTCTGTGTTCTTTTCCTGGCACAAGCAGGAAAACAAGTTGACATGCAAAAACAGTAACAATGTTACTCAATCAAAATAATTCATTACATATGACATTTCACAAAAATAAAAAATAAAAACAAAACACAATTGGGAATATACTAAGGAAAAATCAATTCCTTTTCAAACAGCGAAACTACAATAGTGAAACATGGATCAATTATAAGTTTACAGTTGTCATTCAAATCATCATTCATTATAATTGCCTCTCCAGACTTAACGTAGTTTCCACTCTCAAGAGCATCAACGCATTTTGGTGGGCAATGTATTTAGAGCCAGCACCTTCTTCAGGAAAACACTATTAATTTCCAATTATCACAATAAAATCTGTAATGAATGAAGACAATTACAATAACAATTAAAAGAACATCACAAATACGTCAAAGTTAATACATAACCTCATTGTTCAACCAAATCACAATATTGGTGGTAAAAGAGCTTAAGAGAAAAAAGGCAAAATTGCATTCATAACATATATACAGCATGCATTCAAGACTAAATGACAGGGCATATGACCTCTGATTGGAGTATTGCAAGCCATATAAATTATGATAGTGGTCTTGCATAAAATAGTTCATGGTACTTAGAAAGCTCAACTTGATACAGAATTTCTTCTTTCCATCATAAAGGGCCAGGGTCTCCACAGATCTACACACTTTTAAGAGTCTGCAGCCTCACATAAAGCAAGTTTTATTGTATCACACTTGGACACAACATTATCTTGTGAGCAAGAGCTCAGCAGAATACCTGTCAGTCTTGGGGCAAAAACGGCCTCCACAGATAAAAGTAACCTGAGGCAAAGGATGATCAGTATCTACATCCAAAGAAGGAGATAAGTGGAATAAATCCCAATTATAAACACAATATAAATTCTACTGGCAAATTCTCATAATACCAAAGAATCAATTATTACCTATATAAAGCATGCAATTCCTGCACCATTATTTCAGAAAGGTCACACCCAATGTGGCATGCCAAAACCCTTTTCACGATTAAAATCTAGAGCTGAAAAAAGGGAGAAAAGAAGGTATATTACAACACTAGAATAGTAGCGCCTCAATAGGATTCAAATAACCAAGGACAAGAATAATATGCAGCCTCTAGATATCCAAATTCCCATACCCGAACTGTACTTGTACAACAGTAGAGGAGGGAAATCTCTATACATGAAACTCTACTCGAGAAATTATGTCTGACCACTCACATTTCCATTATTTTTATTTATTTTATTTTATTATTTTTATTTTAAAAAGTTTTATACAGCTGTCTAGACCCAGAGGTATCGGAGTGCTTTACATGATCATGATAGAATAAGGCCACAAGTGGTATAAAAAGCATAATAACAAATTAAAAAAACAAAAATATTACAAAATCAAGGAGGAATGAAGCAAGAGATGAAGCAGTATAATACTGGTAATATAGGTAAGTTTGATTACAGTAAGAAAGGTCCTATATTACAGGGATAGATATGGTATAGTGAGATGAGATCAGGAGTCAGGCACAGGATAAGGAACCCCAGTAGTAGTTAAGGAGGTGGGTTTTGAGGTCTTTTTTGAAGCTGGCGTACAAGGGGTTACAGCGAAGGTTTTTCGGGAAGGAGTTCCAGATAGTAGGGGCATTTCCAGAGAAGGAGCGAGATTGTGTTACTTTCTTTTTGTGCAGAGGAGGGATTAGGAGGAGGGCGTTGGAGCTTCTCAGAGGACGAGTGGTACCAGCGATAAGGAGGTTCTTGGTTAGGTACTGCGGAGTGTTTTGGTGGAGAGTTTTATGAGTAATGCAGGCCGTTTTGTAAGTTGATCTCCCTTCAATAGGGAGCCATTTAAGCGATTTGAGAGCTGGGGATATATGGTCAAAGTGTTTGGAGTCTGTGATGAGCCTGACTGCAAGATTGAGCACAGCTTTATTAGGAGCAAGGTGGACCGTGGGGATTCCGTTGAGGATGGCGTTGACATAGTCAATACGTGAGAGAACCAGTGATTGAACTGCAAGTTTAACATCATCAATGGGTAAGAATGGTTTGAATTTCTTGAGGTGACGGAGAGTGAAGAGGGCTCCTTTGGCAGATTTTTTGATGTGAACGTTTAGGGTGAGGGCGTTGTCGATAGTAATGCCAAGCGATTTGACAGAGTTGGACAGTGTGAGTGGGCAGTTGAGTGTATTGAGGTCTGAGATCCACGATTGAATGGCTAGATGGTTCTTCTTAGGGGTGAAGAGGAGGATTTCAGTTTTATTTGGGTTTAGTTTGAGATTTGACTGGAACCAGGATTGAATCTTGTGAAGGGAGTTGTTAAGGTGTAAGATGTCAGCGTGAGTTTTAATCTTGTTAAAGCTTTGGGTGTCATCAGCGTATAAGTGGTAGTTGATACCTGCTTGTTTCAGAATGAGAGTGAGAGGTTCCATAAAGAGGTTAAAGAGGGAAGGGGAGAGGATAGAACCTTGGGGGACTCCAAGGGAGACCATAGACAATTTTTAATTTTTATTTGCCGAGTTCGGTTTTGATGGTATGAGGTCAACCATTTGAGGGCTGTGTCGTTAAGACCGAAACGGGTCAGAAGAACATTGCAAGGCTGAATGGTTCACTGTATCCAATACTGCAGAGAGATCCAGGAGGATAAGAAGGGAGGACTCTCCATTATCAAGTGATTGATGGATGTCATCAAAGACATTGAGCATTGCCGTTTCGGTGCTGCAGCTTCTCCTGAAACCAAGCTGAAGGGGGTCGAGTCGGTTAAAGTTTTCGATGTGTTTGTCAAGTTGTAGTAGGACACATTTTTCAACGACCTTTGAGAGAAGGGGGAGGTTGGTGATAGGGCGGAGATTGTTAAGGTCATTTGTGTCCGCGTTTGGATTTTTAATTATGGGCGGGATTTGACCCAGTTGAAGGGAGGTGGGGACACAGCCAGTGAAGAGAGAGGTGTTGATAAATTTTGTCCAAAATGGGGCAATGATGTGTTTAAGGGAGGGGACAAGGTTGGAGGGTACAGGGTCTTTTGTGTGGGAGGACGGTTTAAGATTGCCAATTATGAGGACTTCTAGCTCTGTGACAGGGAGGAAGGTGAGCAAGGATGCATTGTTCTTTAGTTGTGAGTCAGGGGAGTAGCTGGAGCAGTGGTAGGAGGAAGGTCAGTGGAGTGATTGGGGGGTGTAGAGAAGAGGGGGGTGAGAGGGGTCATAAGGGAGTGAGTTGGAGGGTGGTTTTGTGGGTGGGAAGGATTGATCAATATTGGCAATTTTTCTCCGGGAAGAAATGGGCAATTTCGTTGCATCTGGCTGTCATATTAGGAGGAGCTGGGGAAGTTTGATTATGTATTATATTGAAGAGTTCCTTGGGTCTGTTTTTGGCACAATCTAGTTGAGTGCGGAAGAAGGATACCTTTTGCTTGAAGAGGTGTTTTTTGCACGTGGACCTGGCATGTCTAAGTTGAGCCATATGGGCGGGAGAGGGTTGGTTTCTCCATGTTCTTTCAGCTAGTCTGAGTGCCCGTCTTTCATTATTTAACTCAGTATTAAACCAAGAGTTAGAGGGAATGCTTCTTTGGGTTTTGAGTTTAGGCGGGACCAGTTCTTCAAGAATACCAGTGACAGTATTGTTGAAGAGTTCAGTGAGCTCATTTGCATTTTGTGTGTCGGGAATGAGAAAGAGTTGAGCTTAGAGTTTAGATTGAAGAGCGTCTGGGGGGATACCTTTTAGGTTCCTAGTTATTTTCTTAGGTCTGTTAACGTTAGAGGCGGGGAGGCTTGCCGAGGTATCTCTGGTGAACAGTATAAGGTGGTGGTCAGACCGGTCAATGGGGATGATATTGGTCACTGATGTCAGATCGTCATTGGACAGAATGACGCCAAGTATAGAACCTTTGGAGTGTGTTGGAGATAAGCAAAGTTGTTTGAGTTCACTTATCTCAGGGAGAGTAGTGAGGAGGGAGACAGAGGGGTCATTGGTTTCATTCCAATGGAGGTTAAAATCCCCAAGAAAGATATTTTTTGATTTGGATAAAGCAGATTTCATCAGGAGCTCAGATAGGTCCTCAATAAAGGGCTGTGGTGCACCCGGGGGCGATAGAAACTGTGTAGGCGAATTGGGAGGGAGTTTAGGGTTGATAGTTCCGCTTCTAGGTATTCGCAGGAGGAGTAGCCGGGGTTAGTAAGAAGGGATAACTGGAAATCATTTTTGAAGATAATGGCGAGACCACCCCCCACTCTCATTGGTCTTTCTTTTCTAAGAATCGAGTAAACACGAGGGGAGAGTCGCTCGAGTGTGCTCGCCGAGTGGTCATTTAGCCAGGTTTCTGTGAGGAATGTGATATCAATGGATTCACTCGGGATTGTTTCCGAGATTTCCGTGGCAGGTAAAACAGCGGATCAACAGTTGACGAGCATGCACTTCAGAAGTGTGTGGTTGCATATGGGGGGAGGGCATGAGGGGATCAACGTGAGTTGGGGTGGTAGACTGGGGAAGAGGGGGAGGAAGGGGTTCTATTAGTACCTATAATAACCGGGATGTGGACGTGGGAGAGTGGGGGGGTTTGTGGTTGGTACATTAGGAAGGTAGGAGTTGTATAGGTGGGCAATGTCAGACGGGGAGAGGTGCGGCGAGATCTGTGTGCATCATGGCGAAGAGGGATTGATCTCCAAATGTGTGTGGTGTGAGGGATTTTTGAGGGAGGGTGGAAGGGGATTTTATGGTGGGGGAGGGTATTTGCCCGGAGGAGGATGAAATCTTTCCTGAGTCAGGTCAGTTCAGTAGTTACGTTAAAAGGGACACGTTCAATGTTTTGTAGGATTTGGGCAATTAAGGAGAGGTGAGATGTCGAGGAGGCGCGGACTGAGTTTTTTGCGGAGGGTAGATTTGAGTGTGAGGGGGAGATAGGGTAGGAGACTTGTGGTGGAAGACAATGTGGCTGGGAGTTTTGAGGGGTTCGGTGGTCAAGTTAGAACGGTCAGGTTTGGAGTTGTGTGGGTTCTGAGGCATGTGTTTTTGGGCGGGATAGAGTGGGCATGGGAGAAAAGAGGAATATGGGCTGGGGAAAGGGGGTCGGCTTGATTATTTGCATAAGGTAGCGTGTTGAGTGGGAGGTGAGATTGGGTGGTAGGTGAGGAGCAACGGATGACGGAGTTGTTAAGTGTCAGGGTTATGTTGTTTAGGGGGCAAAGAGTTTCTGGAGAAACGGGTGATTGAGGGGAGAGGGCGGTGGAGTACGTGAGTGGTTGGACCAGGGGGAGGGCATTTGGCGGGACGAAGGGAGGTGGGGTTGTGGGGGAGGAGTGGTGAATGGGTGATTGGGAGTGGGTAGGTGAGGAGTGAGGGGTGACGGATCTGTTAAGTGTCAGTGGAGGGGTTAGGTTGTTTTGGGTGCATAGAGTTTCTGGTGAAGCAGGTAATTGAGGGGAGGGTACGGAGGAGTACGCGAGTGGTTGGGCCAGGGGGAGGTCATTAGGCGGGTCGAGGGGAGGTGGGGTCGTGGGAGCAGAGAGGTAGGTGGGTGATTGGGAGAGGGGGCTATCATTTCTCAAGGAGGAGTTCGAAGAGAGGGAGTTCAAGGGGGTATGGGGAGAGAGGGAGATAAGAGGGGGATGTGAGGTAAGTGATTGGGGATGGGGGATGTCATTTCCAGTAGAGAGGTCCCAGTAGGGCGATAGTGAGGTCCATTGTTGGGTGGCGGTGTTAATTGGGTGGTTAAGAGTGGAGGTGGGGCAGGGGGGAGGAGGGAGGTGTAAGGGGTGCTTTTCGTTTGGGGAGGTGGAGTGTTAGGTGCCGAGTGCTCGAGGAGGAGGGACGTAGTGCGGAAGTGGAGTTCGAAGATGGCAAGATGGGATGGCATGGCTTGTATGAGAATGTTACATGTTTTGTAGATGGATATCTTAACATTACCATGAAAGGCTGGGGAGGGAGTGGTGGATAGTTTGGATGCATGTGGAATTTTGGTTATTTTAGAGATTGGGAGGTGTTGAAGGAAGATGCTCTTCCATTTGGAGGGGTGTTTGGAGTAAAAAATGTAGTTGGTGATAATGGGGGAGGTGAGGCTGATGTAGTTGTTCTACAATGAGTGTTTCTGGGTTACAGATAAGGAGTTTATGTTTGAAGATTTTTCTAGCATGTTTGGAGAGACTGGAGGGGTAGAGAATCATCCAGGAGTTAGGGCCATGTTTGGCGAGACTAGTGTCCGGGGGCTGAAGGACGGTGGAGTGAGGAGGTATGTTGGGGGGACGGGGGAGAAGGACAGAGTGAATACACAGACGTTAAGGAGATGAGGGTAGAAGGGGGGGAGGAGGTTTGGAAATCCAAAAGTGGGGGGGTCGCTAGGAGAGCAAAGGTAGAGCGGGATCAGAAAGTAGGGTTAGCAAGCGAGGAATTAGGAATGCGCCAACGTTCTAGAGCTCCCCAGAATACGCCCTATTGCCTAAAGATGCAAAATGAGCAGCGTTTTACCTTAAAATACCGGTGTGCAGGGCGGCACGCGGTCTTAATCCCTTCCGCATTTGTGATACAAAATGTGGAGTTACGCAGCCTCAAAAAGTCCGCTTGATACTGAATGCCAATGTGTCAATAATCTAAGGAAAAGATGTAGACATAAACGTATACCACAGAGAAAGAGACGGGCAAGTAAATAAATGTATCAACCGACCCCCCCAGGCCACATACCTGCTATTTTGATACCAACTGTCACGGGGCATATGCCTCCGATGTGATCAAAATTTTCAAACCACACTTTCCCGCCTGATTAGGGTGTTTAAATATATCCGAGCTACATTCGGAGACCCGGATGTTGTTCCATCTATATCTGGTCACATGCAAAAGTAGGAGTTGTCTAGTACACTACATGGCAAATACGAGCTGCCATATTGGAGGTAGAGGTGCATCACACGCTTATATATTCTATTGCCACAATGGGTATTCTACACAACCATAACCGATAATTATTAACATAACGCTAAAAATAAAAGATTCAGAATGTGTATATTTAGCGTCACATATAGCCCCAGTCAATACTTGTCGAGGCTACACATGTACTTAAATTCACATATGGCCCATCTGGATCTCTTTTAAAGCTGCAATATTGTACAACCAGAAAACCCCCAAAAAGCTTCTAGTTATAGAAAATAAACCTCAAATGGCTTAAAACGATGGCAAAAAGCTTATAATGTACACGCATGCAGAGTTGTAACAATAACCAATAATAGTTTGGACATCATTACAAGGCTGGACGCAATCTATGGGAATAATATAACCAATCCTAAAAGAGGAGAATAGAGGAATACCCACTATTAATAAAGCAGAATATTACAGGGGAACATAGACTTATTCAAACACTATTGTAAAATTACACATGCCCTCAATAGACTACTGACAGAGAGTGCTAAACATTTAAGTCCGGAATCTCTCCTGTACTCGTGACAATGGCTGTACGTTATACTGCCCCTATAAGTCGCTCCCATTCCTCCTTGGAAGTCAGACCATTCCGTACGGTATTAAGAAAGGAAATGTACCACTGTTCACGCGCTTAGCGTTTACATTGTACATTTCCTCCTCTCTTACCAATATTGACCTTCTCAAGAATGAACCACAGGGAATAATTTTCCCCATGGCCCTGTTCTAAAAAGTGTGCCACTAGTGGTGCCGTAACCTTTTTAGTTTTAAAGGCAGACCTATGCTCCTGAAACCTAATCTGAGCCTCCCTACCAGTCTCACCCACGTAGACTTACACAGTTCGGGTATGGGAATTAGGATATCTAGAGGCTTGATATTATTCCTGCCCTTGGTTATTTGAATCCTATTGAGGCGCTACTATTCTAGTGCTGTATTATACCTTCGTTCCTCCCTTTTTTCAGCCCTAGATTTTAATCGTGAAAAGGATTTTGGCATGCCACATTGAGTGTGACCTTTCCAAAATAATGGTGCAGCAATTGCATGCTTTATGTAGGTAATGCTTGATTCTTTGGTATTATGAGAATTTGCCAGTAGAATTTATATTGTGTTTATAATTGGGATTCTTTCCGCTTATCTCCTTCTTTGGATGTAGATACTGGTCATCCTTTGCCTCAGGTTACTTTTATCTGTGGAGGCCGTTTTTGCCCAAGACTGACAGGTATTCTGCAGAGCTTTTGCTTACAAGATAATTTTGTGTGCAAGTGTGATACAATAAATTGTGCTTTATGTAAGGCTGCTGACTCTTAACAGTGTGTAGGTCTGTGGAGACCCTGGCCCTTTATGATGGAAAGAAGAAATTCTTTATCAAGTTGAGCTTTCTGAAGTACCATGAACTATTTTATGCAAGACCGCTATCATAATTTATATGGCTTGCAATTCTCCAAACAGAGGTCATATGCCCTGTCATTTAGTCTTGAATGTATGCTCTATGTATGTTATGAATGCAATTTTGCCTTTTTTCTCTTAAGCACTTTTACCACAAAAACTGTGATTTGGTTAAACAATGAGGTCATGTATTAACTTTGATGTATTTGTGATATTATTTTATTTGTACTGTCTTAATTCATTACAGATTTTATTGTGATAATTGGGAATAAATAGTGTTTTCCTGAAGAAGGTGCTGGCTCGAGATACATTGCCCACCGAAATGGGTCAATGCTCTTGAAAGTGGAAACTACGTTAAGTCTGGAGAGACAATTATATTGAATGATAATTTGAATGACAACTGTGAATTTATAATTGATCTATGTTTGACTATTGAAGTTTCTCTCTTTGAATAGGAATTGATTTTTCCTTAGTATATTCCCAATTGTGTTTTGTTTTTATTTTTGATTTTTCTGAAATGTCATATGTAATGAATTATTTTGATTGATTAACATTGTTACTGTTTTTTCATATCAACTTGTTTGCCTGCTTGTGCCAGGAAAAGAACACAGAATTTGATGACAATGTTATATATTGTGTTTTTATTGCTTTTAACCTTTTCCATGCTCATGACGAGCTGAGCTCGTCATGAGGCACGGTGCTCCGGTGCTCATGACGAGCTCAGCTCATCATGGGCCGTGGAACGCTCAGGTGTGGGGAGAATTCCCCTGCTGTGCTGAGTGTTCCACGGGAGCCAATGCACCTGTGACGAGCTGAGCTCGTCATGAGCACAGGAGCACTGTAGGTCATGACGAGCTCAGCTCGTCATAAGCATGCGGGCGCTGTGCGCGCCCATCCCCCCAGTACAGCGGGGGAATTACCCCCGCAGCGAAGGGGCTAAAGATATTTGAATACATTTGTATATTTTACTTCTTTGTTTTTATTTTCATACTGAATGCATTTCCTCCTTGTTCATCCTACCAGCGATTAAAGAGTATTGTGGCAAATTGATGTATGGTGTGTAACACTTTACCCAAAGGGGGTCTCCTTCTTGACTTTGGTCTTTGTTGGTACCAAACCCCTTTGGTTGTTGGGTCCCTCTCTCTTTGTTTAGAGATATTTGCACAGCCTTTTTGGATTGGAGAGCTTCTGGTTTGTGTATGGTATTGGGTCTGAGCTGTTGCCCCCAATGACCCAATTCAAAACTTTTGGTTTCAGTGAAGCCAACTAAATAGGATTATTAATACTAAGAATGGGAATAAAATAACGGTTGTTTCTGGGAAAGGTGAAAATTGAGGTAAACATCTTAACCTGAGAAAGAAACTTATCCGTACTGAGGCACATGCAGATTTGTTAATCGAATATGTTAAATTAGGCACTATTCCTATTGGCTTGCAGGTGCGTAATGAGCCTGGTCTATTTATTGCAAATAGGAAATTCCTGGAGACGTGGGCAATGATCTTTATTAGGTGCAGCCGAGATTGGATGCTCTTGAATATTGAGACAGCCCATGAAAATATGGTGATAGAGAAGGAAGCAATTGAGAAACTTGAGCTGGAGTTAAAGAATAGCTCTGCATTGGAAGAAGCTAAGAAAAAGTTGGATGACATCAATCGGGAAGTTGAAGGGTATAGTGATTATCTACTCAATAAGAAAACAAATAAGTTGAAGAAAGATGTAGAAAGATTTTCTTAGGAAAACACCTACCCCTTCTTAAAAGAAAACTATTACCAACAGAAGAATGAAAGTAACTGGGAAAGACCCATTAGTAGACAGACCTACTTCAGGGGGGGGGAGAAAGCAGATCACCTTCTCTGAGACCTCGGGGTCAAGTAGTGAAGATGAGGGTGCCCCTAGAGAGAAATCTGCAGGCAGAGGCAATATAAGCGATCAAGGGACTTTTTTAGACTCGTGCCTGAAGAGGGCCCAGCGATTCAATAGAAACAAGGGGAGGGGACAGTTCAACAGGGGTCCCCCTCAACAACAAGAATACATGCGGACACTATTGGCGTCCAACAGAGCACCAGTGATCAATCTGTCGGATAGACTACTTAGTGACACTGAAATTGGTATTCTAGGTAGGGGATTTAGTTTTGTACCCTCTACTGGTGTTGACAAATTTCAGTTGGAAAAAGATATGCGCTCCTTCTTTCGAAAAGTGAGGCTTAGAAGATTTTTCGAAAATTGCGACACTAGGGTGCGAGCTAACTTGTCAGGCCTACAACCCAAATCATCTTTTACTCCAACATTAGCCCTAGTTGGAAATTATACAGAAGTATAAAAAACAGTTGGTCCTTGACATAGGTATAACATATGAAGTAATTCTAACATTCGATTAAATTAATCTTCTTTGAGAAAAGACTGAATCTATGTCGTTAAATCAATAGGTAATACTAGCCCACATTTACAGGATATCTTACAGTAAGTGCCACCAAAACATCAGAACTGAGAAAAATCCAATCAGGTCTGTCTGTTTAATGTACAATATAACAAGATTTCGAAATTCAACATATCTTTATACATATATTTACATAAGTAATAAAACAAGAGATATTTCTATATTCAAAGAAGAACGTGCACAGAGAAAGAGTAAAAGTAAAGTGTGTGCTCAAGTGAATGATCAAGATGATCAGAAGAACATGGTGTGAATCATTTATATACACAGAGAACGAGCCTGCCCTGGATTACGCTTGTAAAAAATGTACTTCTTTTTACTCGCTTATAAACTATATACAATTCCGCAGTCCTTAGTTTGCACAGGTGGCAAAGGGATTTTTGGAAATGGGGCACGGGACAGGGGTCAATAGGTGCAGGCTCCCAAGAGGGATTGTCGTCAACGTTTCGACCCAACCATACAAAGGGTAGTTTTAGTCCTCAACAACGGGTCTTCATCAGGACGTGATGATGGGGGAGGGGGTATACTTTCAAAGTGCACGTCGTTTAAAAACTAATCTCATAGGGCACCTGTAATGATAAATGAGAAAACGGGGCTAAGTATCACTAGATTTAATACAATAGGTCCGTTAGTGAGGATCATGGAAAAAGGCACTCACCCCCTGTTTTGATAACAATTTCCTTGTGCAGGAAGTCCTGCGAGGGTGTCTTGTTTCATGTGAATGCGATTGTTGTGATCTGTTTTTTGTGTGTATATACTACTATGTATGTATAAAAACTGAGCTAACTGTAAACAAAAAACTGACTGAGGATATGACAGAGAAGGATGCTCTATCGTATAGCGAGGAGTACATTAACAAATTGATTGAGACCCAGGGAGGTGGCAGCTTCTTGGGGAGGAATACAAATCCAATTGATTTAACACTCAATGACAAAATCAATAAATTAGAGAGATTGGAAAAGAAATTAATTCGGACAAGATTACATGGCCATACACTAACTCAATACCTGCAGGCAAATGTAATCCCAATTGGACTACAGGTACGAAACGAACCTGATATTTTTATTGACAATCCGAAGTTTAAAGGTAATTTCAGCTTCATAAGTAACAACTGTTCCAGGCACTGGATGGTGCTTGGGGTGGAGACTGCATTAGAGGAGGTTGAACGACTGATAAAAGAAATATCTGACCTGAGAAAAGAAATAATAGATGACAAAGCTCTAAGTAATGCAAAAGAAGCTCTTGAACGCCTAGAAAAGACACTAAAAGAATTTGACGTGTTTACACAATCTACCAAGTTGGACAAACTGGCCAAAGATATAAAGTTTTACGATAAAAAACCAGTTTACCAATACTTAGCCGACGGCTATTATAAGCAAGACAACCAAGGGAGGTTCATTACCAGAGGGCGTGGTGGCTTCAGGAAATACAATACTTTCTCTGACTCTTCAGCCACTAGTAACTCTGATAACGAACAGGAGAGACCCAGCACTAGTCACCAATACTCTGAACAGCAGAACACTTTTTTAGAGGAGGACCAATGGGCAGGATATCAGAGCAGGGGCCGCCCCTGGGGGAGACCCAGGGGACGGGGCCTATCGAACTGGAACACAGGCAGGGGAGCAGCTGCGAAGAAGCAAGTTCGCTTCAATCAGGAAGCTCATGGAGAGATTCGGACCAGACGACAGCATTACCAGTGGTAAATGTTGCCTGTGAGAGTCCTATTATAAATCTATCATCATACACTCTGAAACCAGCGGAGTTAAATATACTGGAGAAAGGTCTCTCGTTTGTCCCTACTAATCCACCGAACACATTTAGTCTAAAAACAGAGCTACATCAGTTTTTTCGCTAAGTCAGACTTAAACATCACTTTAATAAAGTCCCTTTCAAACCTACATTTACTAGCACTGGTTTACGACCGCCATCTACCTTCACCCCGACAGCCCAGATGGTATCACACAAGATCTTAGCCTTTGAACAGGTGGTGATGCGTGACGTAAATCTAGTGCTCAATAAGAAGAAATACATAAAATACAATATCAGTAGACAGGAACGCCAGGCCCTTGAATCTTTGAAACAGAATACAGATATTGTCATAAAACCGGCGGACAAGGGTGGGGCCATTGTTGTCCAAGGCAGGGATGATTATAAAACTGAGATTCTTTCACAACTAGGAGTAGCTGGCAATTATAAAAAACTAAAAACGGATCCCACAAAAGAGATAGCATTGAACATCAAGACAATTACAGATAAAGCACTGGAGGAGGGATCTATATCCAAACAAGAATATGCTTTCCTAAACAGTAACCATCCTAGGCTCCCTACGATTTATACACTTCCAAAGGTACATAAGAGGTTAAACAACCCCCCAGGCAGACCCATTGTGTCTGGCTGTGGGTCTATTTTAGAACCTTTATGTAAATTTATCGATATTTTCTTGAAACCAGCGGCAGAGGCAACAATGTCCTATGTAAGAGACACCATGCAAGCGATCCAACTGGTAGATGGATATTTGTTTGACCAGAATAAGAATTTCCTGGCCACGATGGATGTAACATCGCTTTACACAAATATCCCTCAAACATCTGCTATTGAAGTGATTAGAGGGGTCCTGGAAGAACGCCCTAAACCATGTCAGGTCCCCACTGAATTTATTATAAATCTACTGGAGATTGCCATGCGTAAGAATTTCTTCTATTTCGAAGGAGACTACTATATGCAAACATGCGGAGTGGCCATGGGGGCAAGCTTTGCGCTGGATTTGGCCATACTTTTTATGGATGCATATGAAAAAGAATTCATTTACAATGACACTAATCCATACTTTACAAACATCAGGACATGGCGTCGATATATCGATGATGTCCTGATGGTTTGGGAAGGTAATGAGGAAATTTTGATAGAATTTCACGGGTGGCTTAATCAACGATCTAAGGATATACAGTTTACTCTCGAATATAACAAAAAGAAAATCAATTTCCTAGATATCAGTATAGTTGAAGAAGCAGGATGTTACATACCACTCTTTACAGAAAGCCGAGCGAGAGAAACACCCTGCTCCGATACAATAGTCACCATCCGCGCAATCTCAGGGACAATTTACCTTACGGTCAGTTCCTGAGGTTGCGTCGGAATTGTACCCAGAAGGAGGATTTCTTTAATGAATCTATGTCACTTATGGATCGTCTACTGGAAAGGGGTTATCCACAACGACTTCTCAAAAGAGCCCGAAAAAAGGCTTGGTTCTGCCATAGGGAATTTTTGTTGGAACCAAAAACCAGGAGTAATGAAACTGAAAATAGGATGACATGTGTCACTACGTTTAACACTAAGAGTAGTGAAATTAAAAAGATCATAACCACACATTGGCACCTGGTGGCCGACGAAATAGGGATTACAACTCCACCTATGTTTGCCTTTAAGAAGGGAAGAAGTGTTAGGGACTATGTGGTCCGATCACTACTACCTAGCGTAACCAGAGACTCCCAATCCACACTATGGAATACGTCTCCTATATTAGGCCACCACAAATGTGGCTCATGCAAAGCGTGCCAACTAACAGAAGAACTTAAATTATGTACCTACAATAACTACACGCACATCATGAAGCAGCATACCAATTGTAACTCTACTGGGGTCATATATGTAATTGCGTGCCCCTGTGACTTCTGGTACATAGGTCAAACAATACGAAAAGTAAAAACCAGAATCCTACAGCACTGTAGTAGAATTCTCTGTAGAGTGCAAGGAGCTTCACTGGTGTAACATTTTTTAAAATTTGGCCATTCACCTGAAAGTTTGAAATGGTGGGTTTTGGAGAAGGTTACGGTCAATGCAAGATGAGGCAATTTCTCCAACTGTCTAAGTGTACGGGAATGCAAATGGATGCACACTTTCGACACTGTAAACAAAGGCCTCAATGAATATGAGGAAACAACGAGACAGATGGCGACACTCTATAATGGATGATTTTTCCTTGTATGTGCAATAAGTGGAATACTGTGCTAAATATGTTTTGACTGGTTACTATGATTTTGTTTTTCATATAGGTGCCACATATTTGATGCTAATGTTTTGTGTGTGCATTTTATTAACTCGCCAATGCATAATCATACTGGACGCGCCATATTGATTTTCCAAGTCACTTTGTCATCTTTGCTCTCTTTATTTCAACTGCTGCTTTATTTAGGAGTAGCGCGGTAATTTCAATGCGCTGATGATTTAGGACACAAATACATTTAACATCAACGATCCACTCGTTGTTTAGAACCAGGAAACTATAATGAGGCTCAGTTTAAAAGCATTGCGCAATGTTACTGTGCACAATTCTTAATGAGAGCGCGAGACGCTCTGCTCACTGTAAGGGTGGCGATGCATTCTTTATGGTGCTGACGATTTAAAAAGATGGCTGCATTTTAGATCACCAATCTACTGGCTGTTGACGAACTTAAATACTATAACGATAATGCCCATGACACGATGCCGCTGCAAGCATATTTTGACGAATGAGGGAGATACGCATTGATCTCCTAGCAACCACTGGGACGCCACATAGGTTCGGCGTATGACAGGGTCGGCGCATGACGTATGCACGTCGGTTGCCGGGTAACTAGGACTGCTCTGGTTTTGCTTCCGCATTCCAAAACGCGAGGTGTAGCGGAAAGCCGTGCGGCGCACTGAGCGAAGGGATCTATCGAACAGTGCTGGACATAGCGGTACGGGGTAGGTGACACTCGATCTCTGTAATTGACGACGGGGCACCTATTTGTTTGGACATACCTGTATGGCCTCAACGTCTAACAGAGACGTTTTCTTGTCCCCATTTTAGCACTGTGTAAAGTCAAGACTCTTTGGGAGTATCACCAAACCAACGTGGTGGGTGAGTACGCATGTCGATGAGTTTGGGATTGAGACTTGACCATTGGACTGTATACACAGCCTAATTGATTTGAATGCACAAAACTTTTAAATAATGACTTACTACATGGCTAAGTGGCCTTCATCTAAATACTAATAAAACCATAATCAGTGATATGATACATAAGAGGTGCTACAACTTTTAAGTGAGAGTGCCCCGCTTATTCAATGATGTAATATCCTCTCTTATGTGTGAAGTAGATGGAATAGGAATAACATGAGTAGCACTAATGGCTACTTCTCTTCTTTTCATTCACAGTAATTATTTGTGAATTACCTAATCTAGAGTGCGGACCAAACGTCGCACCGATATTGATGCACCACAAAAGGGTGAGTGCCTTTTTCCATGATCCTCACTAACGGACCTATTGTATTAAATCTAGTGATACTTAGCCCCGTTTTCTCATTTATCATTACAGGTGCCCTATGAGATTAGTTTTCAAACGACGTGCACTTTGAAAGTATACCCCCTCCCCCATCATCACGTCCTGATGAAGACCCGTTGTTGAGGACTAAAACTACCCTTTGTATGGTTGGGTCGAAACGTCGACGACATTCCCTCTTGGGAGCCTGCACCTATTGACCCCTGTCCCGTGCCCCATTTCCAAAAATCCCTTTGCCACCTGTGCAAACTAAGGACTGCGGAATTGTATATAGTTTATAAGCGAGTAAAAAAGAAGTACATTTTTTACAAGCGTAATCCAGGGCAGGCTCGTTCTCTGTGTATATAAATGATTCACACCATGTTCTTCTGATCATCTTGATCATTCACTTGAGCACACACTTTACTTTTACTCTTTCTCTGTGCACGTTCTTCTTTGAATATAGAAATATCTCTTGTTGTATTACTTATGTAAATATATGTATAAAGATATGTTGAATTTCGAAATCTTGTTATATTGTACATTAAACAGACAGACCTGATTGGATTTTTCTCAGTTCTGATGTTTTGGTGGCACTTACTGTAAGATATCCTGTAAATGTGGGCTAGTATTACCTATTGATTTAACGACATAGATTCAGTCTTTTCTCAAAGAAGATTAATTTAATCGAATGTTAGAATTACTTCATATGTTATAACTATGTCAAGGACCAACTGTTTTTTATACTATTGAATACCCAGGTCCTTTGACTGCACTGGGTCAACCCCTGTTTTGATAACAATTTCCTTGTGCAGGAAGTCCTGCGAGGGTGTCTTGTTTCATGTGAATGCGATTGTTGTGATCTGTTTTTTCTGTGTATATACTACTATGTATGTGTAAAAACTGAGCTAACTGTAAACAAAAAACTGACTGAGGATATGACAGAGAAGGATGCTCTATCGTATAGCGAGGAGTACATTAACAAATTGATTGAGACCCAGGGAGGTGGCAGCTTCTTGGGGAGGAATACAAATCCAATTGATTTAACACTCAATGACAAAATCAATAAATTAGAGAGATTGGAAAAGAAATTAATTCGGACAAGATTACATGGCCATACACTAACTCAATACCTGCAGGCAAATGTAATCCCAATTGGACTACAGGTACGAACCGAACCTGCTATTTTTATTGACAATCCGAAGTTTAAAGGTAATTTCAGCTTCATAAGTAACAACTGTTCCAGGCACTGGATGGTGCTTGGGGTGGAGACTGCATTAGAGGAGGTTGAACGACTGATAAAAGAAATATCTGACCTGAGAAAAGAAATAATAGATGACAGAGCTCTAAGTAATGCAAAAGAAGCTCTTGAACGCCTAGAAAAGACACTAAAAGAAGTTGACGTGTTTACACAATCTACCAAGTTGGACAAACTGGCCAAAGATATAAAGTTTTACGATAAAAAAGCAGTTTACCCATACTTAGCCGACGGCTATTATAAGCAAGACAACCAAGGGAGGTTCATTACCAGAGGGCGTGGTGGCTTCAGGAAATACAATACTTTCTCTGACTCTTCAGCCACTAGTAACTCTGATAACGAACAGGAGAGACCCAGCACTAGTCACCAATACTCTGAACAGCAGAACACTTTTTTAGAGGAGGACCAATGGGCAGGATATCAGAGCAGGGGCCGCCCCTGGGGGAGACCCAGGGGACGGGGCCTATCGAACTGGAACACAGGCAGGGGAGCAGCTGCGAAGAAGCAAGTTCGCTTCAATCAGGAAGCTCATGGAGAGATTCGGACCAGACGACAGCATTACCAGTGGAAAATGTTGCCTGTGAGAGTCCTATAATAAATCTATCATCATACACTCTGAAACCAGCGGAGTTAAATATACTGGAGAAAGGTCTCTCGTTTGTCCCTACTAATCCACCGAACACATTTAGTCTAAAAACAGAGCTACATCAGTTTTTTCGCAAAGTCAGACTTAAACATCACTTTAATAAAGTCCCTTTCAAACCTACATTTACTAGCACTGGTTTACGACCGCCATCTACCTTCACCCCGACAGCCCAGATGGTATCACACAAGATCTTAGCCTTTGAACAGGTGGTGATGCGTGACGTAAATCTAGTGCTCAATAAGAAGAAATACATAAAATACAATATCAGTAGACAGGAACGCCAGGCCCTTGAATCTTTGAAACAGAATACAGATATTGTCATAAAACCGGCGGACAAGGGTGAGGCCATTGTTGTCCAAGGCAGGGATGATTATAAAACTGAGATTCTTTCACAACTAGGAGTAGCTGGCAATTATAAAAAACTAAAAACGGATCCCACAAAAGAGATAGCATTGAACATCAAGACAATTACAGATAAAGCACTGGAGGAGGGATCTATATCCAAACAAGAATATGCTTTCCTAAACAGTAACCATCCTAGGCTCCCTACGATTTATACACTTCCAAAGGTACATAAGAGGTTAAACAACCCCCCAGGCAGACCCATTGTGTCTGGCTGTGGGTCTATTTTAGAACCTTTATGTAAATTTATCGATATTTTCTTGAAACCAGCGGCAGAGGCAACAATGTACTATGTAAGAGACACCATGCAAGCGATCCAACTGGTAGATGGATATTTGTTTGACCAGAATAAGAATTTCCTGGCTACGATGGATGTAACATCGCTTTACACAAATATCCCTCAAACATCTGCTATTGAAGTGATTAGAGGGGTCCTGGAAGAACGCCCTAAACCATGTCAGGTCCCCACTGAATTTATTATAAATCTACTGGAGATTGCCATGCGTAAGAATTTCTTCTATTTCGAAGGAGACTACTATATGCAAACATGCGGAGTGGCCATGGGGGCAAGCTTTGCGCTGGATTTGGCCATACTTTTTATGGATGCATATGAAAAAGAATTCATTTACAATGACACTAATCCATACTTTACAAACATCAGGACATGGCGTCGATATATCGATGATGACCTGATGGTTTGGGAAGGTAATGAGGAAATTTTGATAGAATTTCACGGGTGGCTTAATCAACGATCTAAGGATATACAGTTTACTCTCGAATATAACAAAAAGAAAATCAATTTCCTAGATATCAGTATAGTTGAAGAAGCAGGATGTTACATACCACTCTTTACAGAAAGCCGAGCGAGAGAAACACCCTGCTCCGATACAATAGTCACCATCCGCGCAATCTCAGGGACAATTTACCTTACGGTCAGTTCCTGAGGTTGCGTCGGAATTGTACCCAGAAGGAGGATTTCTTTAATGAATCTATGTCACGTATGGATCGTCTACTGGAAAGGGGTTATCCACAACGACTTCTCAAAAGAGCCCGAAAAAAGGCTTAGTTCTGCCATAGGGAATTTTTGTTGGAACCAAAAACCAGGAGTAACGAAACTGAAAATAGGATGACATGTGTCACTACGTTTAACACTAAGAGTAGTGAAATTAAAAAGATCATAACCACACATTGGCACCTGGTGGCCGACGAAATAGGGATTACAACTCCACCTATGTTTGCCTTTAAGAAGGGAAGAAGTGTTAGGGACTATGTGGCCCGATCACTACTACCTAGCGTAACCAGAGACTCCCAATCCACACTATGGAATACGTCTCCTATATTAGGCCACCACAAATGTGGCTCATGCAAAGCGTGCCAACTAACAGAAGAACTTAAATTATGTACCTACAATAACTACACGCACATCATGAAGCAGCATACCAAATGTAACTCTACTGGGGTCATATATGTAATTGCGTGCCCCTGTGACTTCTGGTACATAGGTCAAACAATACAAAAAGTAAAAACCAGAATCCTTCAGCACTGTAGTAGAATTCTCTGTAGAGTGCAAGGAGCTCCACTGGTGGAACATTTTTTAAAATTTGGCCATTCACCTGAAAGTTTGAAATGGTGGGTTTTGGAGAAGGTTACGGTCAATGCAAGAGGAGGCAATTTCTCCAACTGTCTAAGTGTACGGGAATGCAAATGGATGCACACTTTCGACACTGTAAACAAAGGCCTCAATGAATATGAGGAAACAACGAGACAGATGGCGACACTCTATAATGGATGATTTTTCCTTGTATGTGCAATAAGTGGAATACTGTGCTAAATATGTTTTGACTGGTTACTATGATTTTGTTTTTCATATAGGTGCCACATATTTGATGCTAATGTTTTGTGTGTGCATTTTATTAACTCGCCAATGCATAATCATACTGGACGCGCCATATTGATTTTCCAAGTCACTTTGTCATCTTTGCTCTCTTTATTTCAACTGCTGCTTTATTTAGGAGTAGCGCGGTAATTTCAATGCGCTGATGATTTAGGACACAAATACATTTAACATCAACGATCCACTCGTTGTTTAGAACCAGGAAACTATAATGAGGCTCAGTTTAAAAGCATTGCGCAATGTTACTGTGCACAATTCTTAATGAGAGCGCGAGACGCTCTGCTCACTGTAAGGGTGGCGATGCATTCTTTATGGTGCTGACGATTTAAAAAGATGGCTGCATTTTAGATCACCAATCTACTGGCTGTTGACGAACTTAAATACTATAACGATAATGCCCATGACACGATGCCGCTGCAAGCATATTTTGACGAATGAGGGAGATACGTATTGATCTCCTAGCAACCACTGGGACGCCACATAGGTTCGGCGTATGACAGGGTCGGCGCATGACGTATGCACGTCGGTTGCCGGGTAACTAGGACCGCGCTGGTTTTGCTTCCGCATTCCAAAACGCGAGGTGTAGCGGAAAGCCGTGCGGCGCACTGAGCGAAGGGATCTATCGAACAGTGCTGGACATAGCGGTACGGGGTAGGTGACACTCGATCTCTGTAATTGACGACGGGGCACCTATTTGTTTGGACATACCTGTATGGCCTCAACGTCTAACAGAGACGTTTTCTTGTCCCCTTTTTAGCACTGTGTAAAGTCAAGACTCTTTGGGAGTATCACCAAACCAACGTGGTGGGTGAGTACGCATGTCGATGAGTTTGGGATTGAGACTTGACCATTGGACTGTATACACAGCCTAATTGATTTGAATGCACAACACTTTTAAATAATGACTTACTACATGGCTAAGTGGCCTTCATCTAAATACTAATAAAACCATAATCAGTGATATGATACATAAGAGGTGCTACAACTTTTAAGTGAGAGTGCCCGGCTTATTCAATGATGTAATATCCTCTCTTATGTGTGAAGTAGATGGAATAGGAATAACATGAGTAGCACTAATGGCTACTTCTCTTCTTTGCATTCACAGTAATTATTTGTGAATTACCTAATCTAGAGTGCGGACCAAACGTCGCACCGATATTGATGCACCACAAAAGGGTGAGTGCCTTTTTCCATGATCCTCACTAACGGACCTATCGTATTAAATCTAGTGATACTTAGCCCCGTTTTCTCATTTATCATTATCATGAGATTAGTTTTTAAACGACGTGCACTTTGAAAGTATACCCCCTCCCCCATCATCACGTCCTGATGAAGACCCGTTGTTGAGGACTAAAACTACCCTTTGTATGGTTGGGTCGAAACGTCGACGACATTCCCTCTTGGGAGCCTGCACCTATTGACCCCTGTCCCGTGCCCCATTTCCAAAAATCCCTTTGCCACCTGTGCAAACTAAGGACTGCGGAATTGTATATAGTTTATAAGCGAGTAAAAAAGAAGTACATTTTTTACAAGCGTAATCCAGGGCAGGCTCGTTCTCTGTGTATATAAATGATTCACACCATGTTCTTCTGATCATCTTGATCATTCACTTGAGCACACACTTTACTTTTACTCTTTCTCTGTGCACGTTCTTCTTTGAATATAGAAATATCTCTTGTTGTATTACTTATGTAAATATATGTATAAAGATATGTTGAATTTCGAAATCTTGTTATATTGTACATTAAACAGACAGACCTGATTGGATTTTTCTCAGTTCTGATGTTTTGGTGGCACTTACTGTAAGATATCCTGTAAATGTGGGCTAGTATTACCTATTGATTTAACGACATAGATTCAGTCTTTTCTCAAAGAAGATTAATTTAATCGAATGTTAGAATTACTTCATATGTTATAACTATGTCAAGGACCAACTGTTTTTTATACTATTGAATTCCCAGGTCCTTTGACTGCACTGGGTCAACCCCTGTTTTGATAACAATTTCCTTGTGCAGGAAGTCCTGCGAGGGTGTCTTGTTTCATGTGAATGCGATTGTTGTGATCTGTTTTTTGTGTGTATATACTACTATGTATGTGTAAAAACTGGGCTAACTGTAAACAAAAAACTGACTGAGGATATGACAGAGAAGGATGCTCTATCGTATAGCGAGGAGTACATTAACAAATTGATTGAGACCCAGGGAGGTGGCAGCTTCTTGGGGAGGAATACAAATCCAATTGATTTAACACTCAATGACAAAATCAATAAATTAGAGAGATTGGAAAAGAAATTAATTCGGACAAGATTGCATGGCCATACACTAACTCAATACCTGCAGGCAAATGTAATCCCAATTGGACTACAGGTACGAACCGAACCTGCTATTTTTATTGACAATCCGAAGTTTAAAGGTAATTTCAGCTTCATAAGTAACAACTGTTCCAGGCACTGGATGGTGCTTGGGGTGGAGACTGCATTAGAGGAGGTTGAACGACTGATAAAAGAAACATCTGACCTGAGAAAAGAAATAATAGATGACAGAGCTCTAAGTAATGCAAAAGAAGCTCTTGAACGCCTAGAAAAGACACTAAAAGAATTTGACGTGTTTACACAATCTACCAAGTTGGACAAACTGGCCAAAGATATAAAGTTTTACGATAAAAAAGCAGTTTACCCATACTTAGCCGACGGCTATTATAAGCAAGACAACCAAGGGAGGTTCATTACCAGAGGGCGTGGTGGCTTCAGGAAATACAATACTTTCTCTGACTCTTCAGCCACTAGTAACTCTGATAACGAACAGGAGAGACCCAGCACTAGTCACCAATACTCTGAACAGCAGAACACTTTTTTAGAGGAGGACCAATGGGCAGGATATCAGAGCAGGGGCCGCCCCTGGGGGAGACCCAGGGGACGGGGCATATCGAACTGGAACACAGGCAGGGGAGCAGCTGCGAAGAAGCAAGTTCGCTTCAATCAGGAAGATCATGGAGAGATTCGGACCAGACGACAGCATTACCAGTGGAAAATGTTGCCTGTGAGAGTCCTATAATAAATCTATCATCATACACTCTGAAACCAGCGGAGTTAAATATACTGGAGAAAGGTCTCTCGTTTGTCCCTACTAATCCACCGAACACATTTAGTCTAAAAACAGAGCTACATCAGTTTTTTCGCAAAGTCAGACTTAAACATCACTTTAATAAAGTCCCTTTCAAACCTACATTTACTAGCACTGGTTTACGACCGCCATCTACCTTCACCCCGACAGCCCAGATGGTATCACACAAGATCTTAGCCTTTGAACAGGTGGTGATGCGTGACGTAAATCTAGTGCTCAATAAGAAGAAATACATAAAATACAATATCAGTAGACAGGAACGCCAGGCCCTTGAATCTTTGAAACAGAATACAGATATTGTCATAGAACCGGCGGACAAGGGTGGGGCCATTGTTGTCCAAGGCAGGGATGATTATAAAACTGAGATTCTTTCACAACTAGGAGTAGCTGGCAATTATAAAAAACTAAAAACGGATCCCACAAAAGAGATAGCATTGAACATCAAGACAATTACAGATAAAGCACTGGAGGAGGGATCTATATCCAAACAAGAATATGCTTTCCTAAACAGTAACCATCCTAGGCTCCCTACGATTTATACACTTCCAAAGGTACATAAGAGGTTAAACAACCCCCCAGGCAGACCCATTGTGTCTGGCTGTGGGTCTATTTTAGAACCTTTATGTAAATTTATCGATATTTTCTTGAAACCAGCGGCAGAGGCAACAATGTCCTATGTAAGAGACACCATGCAAGCGATCCAACTGGTAGATGGATATTTGTTTGACCAGAATAAGAATTTCCTGGCCACGATGGATGTAACATCGCTTTACACAAATATCCCTCAAACATCTGCTATTGAAGTGATTAGAGGGGTCCTGGAAGAACGCCCTAAACCATGTCAGGTCCCCACTGAATTTATTATAAATCTACTGGAGATTGCCATGCGTAAGAATTTCTTCTATTTCGAAGGAGACTACTATATGCAAACATGCGGAGTGGCCATGGGGGCAAGCTTTGCGCTGGATTTGGCCATACTTTTTATGGATGCATATGAAAAAGAATTCATTTACAATGACACTAATCCATACTTTACAAACATCAGGACATGGCGTCGATATATCGATGATGACCTGATGGTTTGGGAAGGTAATGAGGAAATTTTGATAGAATTTCACGGGTGGCTTAATCAACGATCTAAGGATATACAGTTCACTCTCGAATATAACAAAAAGAAAATCAATTTCCTAGATATCAGTATAGTTGAAGAAGCAGGATGTTACATACCACTCTTTACAGAAAGCCGAGCGAGAGAAACACCCTGCTCCGATACAATAGTCACCATCCGCGCAATCTCAGGGACAATTTACCTTACGGTCAGTTCCTGAGGTTGCGTCGGAATTGTACCCAGAAGGAGGATTTCTTTAATGAATCTATGTCACTTATGGATCGTCTACTGGAAAGGGGTTATCCACAACGACTTCTCAAAAGAGCCCGAAAAAAGGCTTGGTTCTGCCATAGGGAATTTTTGTTGGAACCAAAAACCAGGAGTAATGAAACTGAAAATAGGATGACATGTGTCACTACGTTTAACACTAAGAGTAGTGAAATTAAAAAGATCATAACCACACATTGGCACCTGGTGGCCGACGAAATAGGGATTACAACTCCACCTATGTTTGCCTTTAAGAAGGGAAGAAGTGTTAGGGACTATGTGGTCCGATCACTACTACCTAGCGTAACCAGAGACTCCCAATCCACACTATGGAATACGTCTCCTATATTAGGCCACCACAAATGTGGCCCATGCAAAGCGTGCCAACTAACAGAAGAACTTAAATTATGTACCTACAATAACTACACGCACATCATGAAGCAGCATACCAATTGTAACTCTACTGGGGTCATATATGTAATTGCGTGCCCCTGTGACTTCTGGTACATAGGTCAAACAATACAAAAAGTAAAAACCAGAATCCTACAGCACTGTAGTAGAATTCGCTGTAGAGTGCAAGGAGCTCCACTGGTGGAACATTTTTTAAAATTTGGCCATTCACCTGAAAGTTTGAAATGGTGGGTTTTGGAGAAGGTTACGGTCAATGCAAGAGGAGGCAATTTCTCCAACTGTCTAAGTGTACGGGAATGCAAATGGATGCACACTTTCGACACTGTAAACAAAGGCCTCAATGAATATGAGGAAACAACGAGACAGATGGCGACACTCTATAATGGATGATTTTTCCTTGTATGTGCAATAAGTGGAATACTGTGCTAAATATGTTTTGACTGGTTACTATGATTTTGTTTTTCATATAGGTGCCACATATTTGATGCTAATGTTTTGTGTGTGCATTTTATTAACTCGCCAATGCATAATCATACTGGACGCGCCATATTGATTTTCCAAGTCACTTTGTCATCTTTGCTCTCTTTATTTCAACTGCTGCTTTATTTAGGAGTAGCGCGGTAATTTCAATGCGCTGATGATATAGGACACAAATACATTTAACATCAACGATCCACTCATTGTTTAGAACCAGGAAACTATAATGAGGCTCAGTTTAAAAGCATTGCGCAATGTTACTGTGCACAATTCTTAATGAGAGCGCGAGACGCTCTGCTCACTGTAAGGGTGGCGATGCATTCTTTATGGTGCTGACGATTTAAAAAGATGGCTGCATTTTAGATCACCAATCTACTGGCTGTTGACGAACTTAAATACTATAACGATAATGCCCATGACACGATGCCGCTGCAAGCATATTTTGACGAATGAGGGAGATACGTATTGATCTCCTAGCAACCACTGGGACGCCACATAGGTTCGGCGTATGACAGGGTCGGCGCATGACGTATGCACGTCGGTTGCCGGGTAACTAGGACCGCGCTGGTTTTGCTTCCGCATTCCAAAACGCGAGGTGTAGCGGGAAGCCGTGCGGCGCACTGAGCGAAGGGATCTATCGAACAGTGCTGGACATAGCGGTACGGGGTAGGTGACACTCGATCTCTGTAATTGACGACGGGGCACCTATTTGTTTGGACATACCTGTATGGCCTCAACGTCTAACAGAGATGTTTTCTTGTCCCCATTTTAGCACTGTGTAAAGTCAAGACTCTTTGGGAGTATCACCAAACCAACGTGGTGGGTGAGTACGCATGTCGATGAGTTTGGGATTGAGACTTGACCATTGGACTGTATACACAGCCTAATTGATTTGAATGCACAAAACTTTTAAATAATGACTTACTACATGGCTAAGTGGCCTTCATCTAAATACTAATAAAACCATAATCAGTGATATGATACATAAGAGGTGCTACAACTTTTAAGTGAGAGTGCCCGGCTTATTCAATGATGTAATATCCTCTCTTATGTGTGAAGTAGATGGAATAGGAATAACATGAGTAGCACTAATGGCTACTTCTCTTCTTTTCATTCACAGTAATTATTTGTGAATTACCTAATCTAGAGTGCGGACCAAACGTCGCACCGATATTGATGCACCACAAAAGGGTGAGTGCCTTTTTCCATGATCCTCACTAACGGACCTATTGTATTAAATCTAGTGATACTTAGCCCCGTTTTCTCATTTATCATTACAGGTGCCCTATGAGATTAGTTTTTAAACGACGTGCACTTTGAAAGTATACCCCCTCCCCCATCATCACGTC
Source organism: Lissotriton vulgaris (assembly GCF_964263255.1). Lineage (NCBI taxonomy): Eukaryota > Metazoa > Chordata > Amphibia > Caudata > Salamandridae > Lissotriton > Lissotriton vulgaris. The sequence goes on along the minus strand of NW_028251052.1, from coordinate 36,431 downwards.
CTGATGAAGACCCGTTGTTGAGGACTAAAACTACCCTTTGTATGGTTGGGTCGAAACGTCGACGACATTCCCTCTTGGGAGCCTGCACCTATTGACCCCTGTCCCGTGCCCCATTTCCAAAAATCCCTTTGCCACCTGTGCAAACTAAGGACTGCGGAATTGTATATAGTTTATAAGCGAGTAAAAAAGAAGTACATTTTTTACAAGCGTAATCCAGGGCAGGCTCGTTCTCTGTGTATATAAATGATTCACACCATGTTCTTCTGATCATCTTGATCATTCACTTGAGCACACACTTTACTTTTACTCTTTCTCTGTGCACGTTCTTCTTTGAATATAGAAATATCTCTTGTTGTATTACTTATGTAAATATATGTATAAAGATATGTTGAATTTCGAAATCTTGTTATATTGTACATTAAACAGACAGACCTGATTGGATTTTTCTCAGTTCTGATGTTTTGGTGGCACTTACTGTAAGATATCCTGTAAATGTGGGCTAGTATTACCTATTGATTTAACGACATAGATTCAGTCTTTTCTCAAAGAAGATTAATTTAATCGAATGTTAGAATTACTTCATATGTTATAACTATGTCAAGGACCAACTGTTTTTTATACTATTGAATACCCAGGTCCTTTGACTGCACTGGGTCAACCCCTGTTTTGATAACAATTTCCTTGTGCAGGAAGTCCTGCGAGGGTGTCTTGTTTCATGTGAATGCGATTGTTGTGATCTGTTTTTTGTGTGTATATACTACTATGTATGTGTAAAAACTGAGCTAACTGTAAACAAAAAACTGACTGAGGATATGACAGAGAAGGATGCTCTATCGTATAGCGAGGAGTACATTAACAAATTGATTGAGACCCAGGGAGGTGGCAGCTTCTTGGGGAGGAATACAAATCCAATTGATTTAACACTCAATGACAAAATCAATAAATTAGAGAGATTGGAAAAGAAATTAATTCGGACAAGATTACATGGCCATACACTAACTCAATACCTGCAGGCAAATGTAATCCCAATTGGACTACAGGTACGAACCGAACCTGCTATTTTTATTGACAATCCGAAGTTTAAAGGTAATTTCAGCTTCATAAGTAACAACTGTTCCAGGCACTGGATGGTGCTTGGGGTGGAGACTGCATTAGAGGAGGTTGAACGACTGAGAAAAGAAATAATAGATGACAAAGCTCTAAGTAATGCAAAAGAAGCTTTTGAACGCCTAGAAAAGACACTAAAAGAATTTGACGTGTTTACACAATCTACCAAGTTGGACAAACTGGCCAAAGATATAAAGTTTTACGATAAAAAAGCAGTTTACCCATACTTAGCCGACGGCTATTATAAGCAAGACAACCAAGGGAGGTTCATTACCAGAGGGCGTGGTGGCTTCAGGAAATACAATACTTTCTCTGACTCTTCAGCCACTAGTAACTCTGATAACGAACAGGAGAGACCCAGCACTAGTCAACAATACTCTGAACAGCAGAACACTTTTTTAGAGGAGGACCAATGGGCAGGATATCAGAGCAGGGGCCGCCCCTGGGGGAGACCCAGGGGACGGGGCCTATCGAACTGGAACACAGGCAGGGGAGCAGCTGCGAAGAAGCAAGTTCGCTTCAATCAGGAAGCTCATGGAGAGATTCGGACCAGACGACAGCATTACCAGTGGTAAATGTTGCCTGTGAGAGTCCTATAATAAATCTATCATCATACACTCTGAAACCAGCGGAGTTAAATATACTGGAGAAAGTCTCTCGTTTGTCCCTACTAATCCACCGAACACATTTAGTCTAAAAACAGAGCTACATCAGTTTTTTCGCAAAGACAGACTTAAACATCACTTTAATAAAGTCCCTTTCAAACCTACATTTACTAGCACTGGTTTACGACCGCCATCTACCTTCACCCCGACAGCCCAGATGGTATCACACAAGATCTTAGCCTTTGAACAGGTGGTGATGCGTGACGTAAATCTAGTGCTCAATAAGAAGAAATACATAAAATACAATATCAGTAGACAGGAACGCCAGGCCCTTGAATCTTTGAAACAGAATACAGATATTGTCATAAAACCGGCGGACAAGGGTGGGGCCATTGTTGTCCAAGGCAGGGATGATTATAAAACTGAGATTCTTTCACAACTAGGAGTAGCTGGCAATTATAAAAAACTAAAAACGGATCCCACAAAAGAGATAGCATTGAACATCAAGACAATTATAGATAAAGCACTGGAGGAGGGATCTATATCCAAACAAGAATATGCTTTCCTAAACAGTAACCATCCTAGGCTCCCTACGATTTATACACTTCCAAAGGTACATAAGAGGTTAAACAACCCCCCAGGCAGACCCATTGTGTCTGGCTGTGGGTCTATTTTAGAACCTTTATGTAAATTTATCGATATTTTCTTGAAACCAGCGGCAGAGGCAACAATGTCCTATGTAAGAGACACCATGCAAGCGATCCAACTGGTAGATGGATATTTGTTTGACCAGAATAAGAATTTCCTGGCCACGATGGATGTAACATCGCTTTACACAAATATCCCTCAAACATCTGCTATTGAAGTGATTAGAGGGGTCCTGGAAGAACGCCCTAAACCATGTCAGGTCCCCACTGAATTTATTATAAATCTACTGGAGATTGCCATGCGTAAGAATTTCTTCTATTTCGAAGGAGACTACTATATGCAAACATGCGGAGTGGCCATGGGGGCAAGCTTTGCGCCGGATTTGGCCATACTTTTTATGGATGCATATGAAAAAGAATTCATTTACAATGACACTAATCCATACTTTACAAACATCAGGTATGGCGTCGATATATCGATGATGTCCTGATGGTTTGGGAAGGTAATGAGGAAATTTTGATAGAATTTCACGGGTGGCTTAATCAACGATCTAAGGATATACAGTTTACTCTCGAATATAACAAAAAGAAAATCAATTTCCTAGATATCAGTATAGTTGAAGAAGCAGGATGTTACATACCACTCTTTACAGAAAGCCGAGCGAGAGAAACACCCTGCTCCGATACAATAGTCACCATCCGCGCAATCTCAGGGACAATTTACCTTACGGTCAGTTCCTGAGGTTGCGTCGGAATTGTACCCAGAAGGAGGATTTCTTTAATGAATCTATGTCACTTATGGATCGTCTACTGGAAAGGGGTTATCCACAACGACTTCTCAAAAGAGCCCGAAAAAAGGCTTGGTTCTGCCATAGGGAATTTTTGTTGGAACCAAAAACCAGGAGTAATGAAACTGAAAATAGGATGACATGTGTCACTACGTTTAACACTAAGAGTAGTGAAATTAAAAAGATCATAACCACACATTGGCACCTGGTGGCCGACGAAATAGGGATTACAACTCCACCTATGTTTGCCTTTAAGAAGGGAAGAAGTGTTAGGGACTATGTGGTCCGATCACTACTACCTAGCGTAACCAGAGACTCCCAATCCACACTATGGAATACGTCTCCTATATTAGGCCACCACAAATGTGGTGAATGCAAAGCGTGCCAACTAACAGAAGAACTTAAATTATGTACCTACAATAACTACACGCACATCATGAAGCAGCATACCAATTGTAACTCTACTGGGGTCATATATGTAATTGCGTGCCCCTGTGACTTCTGGTACATAGGTCAAACAATACAAAAAGTAAAAACCAGAATCCTACAGCACTGTAGTAGAATTCGCTGTAGAGTGCAAGGAGCTCCACTGGTGGAACATTTTTTAAAATTTGGCCATTCACCTGAAAGTTTGAAATGGTGGGTTTTGGAGAAGGTTACGGTCAATGCAAGAGGAGGCAATTTCTCCAACTGTCTAAGTGTACGGGAATGCGAATGGATGCACACTTTCGACACTGTAAACAAAGGCCTCAATGAATATGAGGAAACAACGAGACAGATGGCGACACTCTATAATGGCTGATTTTTCCTTGTATGTGCAATAAGTGGCATACTGTGCTAAATATGTTTTGACTAGTTACTATGATTTTGTTTTTCATATAGGTGCCACATATTTGATGCTAATGTTTTGTGTGTGCATTTTATTAACTCGCCAATGCATAATCATACTGGACGCGCCATATTGATTTTCCAAGTCACTTTGTCATCTTTGCTCTCTTTATTTCAACTGCTGCTTTATTTAGGATTAGCGCGGTAATTTCAATGAGCTGATGATTTAGGACACAAATACATTTAACATCAACGATCCACTCGTTGTTTAGAACCAGGAAACTATAATGAGGCTCAGTTTAAAAGCATTGCGCAATGTTACTGTGCACAATTCTTAATGAGAGCGCGAGACGCTCTGCTCACTGTAAGGGTGGCGATGCATTCTTTATGGTGCTGACGATTTAAAAAGATGGCTGCATTTTAGATCACCAATCTACTGGCTGTTGACGAACTTAAATACTATAACGATAATGCCCATGACACGATGCCGCTGCAAGCATATTTTGACGAATGAGGGAGATACGTATTGATCTCCTAGCAACCACTGGGACGCCACATAGGTTCGGCGTATGACAGGGTCGGCGCATGACGTATGCACGTCGGTTGCCGGGTAACTAGGACCGCGCTGGTTTTGCTTCCGCATTCCAAAACGCGAGGTGTAGCGGAAAGCCGTGCGGCGCACTGAGCGAAGGGATCTATCGAACAGTGCTGGACATAGCGGTACGGGGTAGGTGACACTCGATCTCTGTAATTGACGACGGGGCACCTATTTGTTTGGACATACCTGTATGGCCTCAACGTCTAACAGAGACGTTTTCTTGTCCCCATTTTAGCACTGTGTAACGTCAAGACTCTTTGGGAGTATCACCAAACCAATGTGGTGGGTGAGTACGCATGTCGATGAGTTTGGGATTGAAACTTGACCATTGGACTGTATACACAGCCTAATTGATTTGAATGCACAAAACTTTTAATTAATGACTTACTACATGGCTAAGTGGCATTCATCTAAATACTAATAAAACCATAATCAGTGATATGATACATAAGAGGTGCTACAACTTTTAAGTGAGAGTGCCCCGCTTATTCAATGATGTAATATCCTCTCTTATGTGTGAAGTAGATGGAATAGGAATAACATGAGTAGCACTAATGGCTACTTCTCTTCTTTTCATTCACAGTAATTATTTGTGAATTACCTAATCTAGAGTGCGGACCAAACGTTGCACCGATATTGATGCACCACAAAAGGGTGAGTGCCTTTTTCCATGATCCTCACTAACGGACCTATTGTATTAAATCTAGTGATACTTAGCCCCGTTTTCTCATTTATCATTACAGGTGCCCTATGAGATTAGTTTTTAAACGACGTGCACTTTGAAAGTATCCCCCCTCCTCCATCATCACGTCCTGATGAAGACCCGTTGTTGAGGACTAAAACTACCCTTTGTATGGTTGGGTCGAAACGTCGACGACATTCCCTCTTGGGAGCCTGCACCTATTGACCCCTGTCCCGTGCCCCATTTCCAAAAATCCCTTTGCCACCTGTGCAAACTAAGGACTGCGGAATTGTATATAGTTTATAAGCGAGTAAAAAAGAAGTACATTTTTTACAAGCGTAATCCAGGGCAGGCTCGTTCTCTGTGTATATAAATGATTCACACCATGTTCTTCTGATCATCTTGATCATTCACTTGAGCACACACTTTACTTTTACTCTTTCTCTGTGCACGTTCTTCTTTGAATATAGAAATATCTCTTGTTTTATTACTTATGTAAATATATGTATAAAGATATGTTGAATTTCGAAATCTTGTTATATTGTACATTAAACAGATAGACCTGATTGGATTTTTCTCAGTTCTGATGTTTTGGTGGCACTTACTGTAAGATATCCTGTAAATATGGGCTAGTATTACCTATTGATTTAACGACATAGATTCAGTCTTTTCTCAAAGAAGATTAATTTAATCGAATGTTAGAATTACTTCATATGTTATAACTATGTCAAGGACCAACTGTTTTTTATACTATTGAATACCCAGGTCCTTTGACTGCACTGGGTCAACCCCTGTTTTGATAACAAGGAAATTATACAGAGGCATTTGAGACAGCAGTTGAGAGTGGCATTTAGAACATTTTGTCTAAGACTGGTAGACCTAACACTTATAATATAAACAAAGAGGAAAGACTGGCTTTGAACCCCCTTAAGGACGATAGGTCCTTGACTATTAAACCTGCCGACAAGGGAGGTGGTGTTTTTGTTTTCAACACCACTGACTATGAGGAAAGGACGTATAAACTATTGAATGTTGAGGAACACTATGTACGCACCAATGCCACCAGTCTGTCCAAGATATCTAGGGAATGCTCTGCCCTCCTCACAGCAGCCAAGGATAGCCAGTGGATATGTGAGGATGAATTTAAATTTCTTAACAACATGGATCCTAGAATTCGGGCCATATATGGCCTTCCTAAGGTTCACAAAAGTGACACTGATCCACCAATGAGACCTATAGTCAGTAGCATTGACTCTCTCCTGGAGCCCATAAGTAAATATGTTGACCACTTTTTGCGGCCTATTATTTGTGACCTAAATTCTTATGTGAGAGACTCAGCACACATTATTTCCCTCATTGAAGGGAAGATGTTCTATAGGGAGATTCAGTGTCTGGTTACACTGGACATTGAATCTCTTTACACGAACATCCCACAGGAGGGTAGGATAAATGTGATACGTGATATTCTTGAAAATCTCGAATTAGGTGGTGTCAACAAAGACTTCATTGTGAGGTGTGTCAGACTCATTCTAAAAATAACATCTTCCTCTTCAAGGACAAATATTTCAAGCAGTTGAAGGGGACCAGCATGGGAGCCACTTGCCCCCCAGTGTGGCCTATCTATATGTAGGACAGTTTGAGGCCAAACATATTTATAACGAGGTGGCTCCTTTTTTCGAAAATGTAGCGTGCTGGTACCGTTACATTGACAAAAAAATTTCATATGGGAAGGTGCTCGGAAGTTCTTGAGGATATTTTGAGCTGGCTTAATCTGGTTGATCCGAATTTGAGGTTCACTGCACATCAAAGTAAATCAAATTTTGATTTCCTGGATATCTCGATTTAGGATGTGAATGGATTTTTGGAGGTTGAGCTCTTTACAAAACCTATGCCCAAAAATACCCTCCTCCACTTCTCAAGTTTTCACCCTAAGTGGCAAAGGGACTGCATCCCTTTTAGCCAATTTTTCCAGCTTAGGAGGAATTGTTCAGATTTGAACGATTTCTACAAACATGCTGAGGTACTTAAAAAGAAGTCTTGGACAGGGGTTACCCTGAGAAGCTCCTATCACATTCTCTGAAAAGAGCTAGGTTCTACGACAGGGATTTTTTTTTAAATAACAAAAGAGAGAGTCAGGGAGTTTACACTTGATCAATGTGAGTTGGGAACTCCTGGTCCCCGGGATTAAGTTACAAAAACAAAGGAGGAGTTACCCCTCAAATACTTAGAAGGAGAGAATCTCTCACAGAGGGTGAAAGTGCTCAATTCAGCACAGTCTATCCCAACCTGTCAGTGGATAATGCATATCCTTGTAGAAGACCCCTCACTCACCAACCTGGTTGGTGACATGCTTCATCATCGGGGTCCCACCCCATAGGCCGAGTGCCTATAGGGTGTGCTGCGACTCCTGATTACAGAGGAGCGGGTTGTTTTCTTTTATGTGTTCAGGGCGAAAAATAAGTGAATTTAAAAAGGGCCAATACTACTCACTGCAAGTTTTATTCTTGAGTGCTTGAACCCTAATAAAAATGTGTAACACCTATGCCTAGTTAGGTAGACTTCGGTGTGAAAAAAGAAGTGTCTTTAAAAATAGCTAAGTGTGCTATGTGAAGTGTAATTAGTGCTATAGGTTAAAAGGTCTACATGTTTCAACCATTGTATCAAGTCAAAGGTTTTCGTCAGGACCGTGAAAATGAACTGGGTGGTCCGCACACGCTAAGGTGCGTCCTGCCCTAGTCCACGATAGAGTACACAAATTGTGAACTCGTGTGAAAAAAGGGGTGCAATTTCTTTGATTCAAAGAAAAAACACTCCCTTAGCGGAATTACCGCATCATGGGCGCCAATGCTTCCAAGACGGCAAGAGTCCGTCTCTTGCAGCTTCTGCTCTTCCGACCGTAAACCTACTTGGCAAGACCGGCGGCGCCCCGAGGAGAATAAAACTTGCAGTGAGTAGTATTGGCCCTTTTTAAATTCACTTATTTTTCGCCCTGAACACATAAAAGAAAACAACCCGCTCCTCTGTAATCAGGAGTCGCAGCACACCCTATAGGCACTCGGCCTATGGGGTGGGACCCCGATGATGAAGCATGTCACCAACCAGGTTGGTGAGTGAGGGGTCTTCTACAAGGATATGCATTATCCACTGACAGGTTGGGATAGACTGTGCTGAATTGAGCACTTTCACCCTCTGTGAGAGATTCTCTCCTTCTAAGTATTTGAGGGGTAACTCCTCCTTTGTTTTTGTAATCTACGACAGGGATGCCTTGATTGACAAGTCTGAAAACAATAAGGAACCACTGGGCAAGGTGGTCTTTGTCAGTAAATTTTCAAACATTAGCAATCAGATAAAAAATGTGGTGAATAAGAACTGGCACATAGTCAATCATGATGAGGAAGTAAAGCTTGAGAGGCCTTTATATGCTTTCAAGAAAAATAAGAATCTGAGAAATATGCTAGTGCAAGTCCCTCATTTAAATGGCCATTACCTGCCCCCAGGTGGGCTGGCTCCAGTGCTCAGTTATTAAAGCATCCTGGGACTTGTAGGTTTTATTATGCCAATACATTTCCCAAAAGTATCCACCATGCAATCCTGTTCTTGGTGCAAATATTAACTCTCCAGTGGGTATTCAGAAAGGAATCCGGTTTTAAATAAAAGCAGACTTTGTCTTTCTGCAAAGATGACGTGATCCCTGCCATCAATCATAGTGCTGGTCCGTGAACAAGAAGCAGGAGCTTTGAAACGCGTAGGACCTTTCACTCTGAACTTTTGAAATGAATGCCGGTTTGTAATGAAATAAAGGACCTTATTGCAAATAATGGGGTCCTGCTTTGACCTTTTAGTGCGCCTCCAAGCAAGTGGCAACCACATTCTAATATATATATATTCAATGAAAAAAACATGGGTTTTAGGAGTGTTGTAGTTAGCTTGACATTTCACTCGTACAAAACCATTGAAATTCTTCCGTTATAGTTAGTTCTGCTAACTATAACTCGCGCACCCGCAATCCACTGCTGATGATGTCACATATTACATCATTCATGACATGGTCAGTGACATCACTGATGACATTACTGATGACATCATCCAGTGAATGTGGTTTGGTTGTTCGTTAATTAAATATGTATTATATATTTAGCAATCTGCATTGAAGAATGAGTGGATATATAAATATAAATATCTGGATGGAGGATTTAGTAGCAGTGCGATTGAATGTTTACTTGACTAATTTATAGTGTCTCACTAAATATATTGTATAGTGGCTAAACTGTCTGAATATCTGAATCACTTTGTCTGTTGTTGTGTAAATTGCTGCACCAGTTGGTTACTAGCTATGTGAAAGTATATATTAGTTATTGATTAGTTAACTGAGTATTTGTATGGGAGAGTGAATGTGTGTGTGGTTCGGTGGGGTGTGTGTGACTGCCCTAAGATGTGTGAATAGTTGATTCAGTAGGTATATGAGGTTAAGACTACATGTTATAACAGTTGTTTGGGTGAGTAAATATCTTCATGGGTGTGGTGATGAGCAAATATATCTCTCAATGGTACATGTACAACAAACTAGAAGAATAAAAAGCAGTGTATATGACAGCCATTGTATATAAATAAGTATACATAAGACTCAGTGATTGTATGAGTGACTGTATGGATAACTGTATACCTGTAATAGTGATTTTATAACACACTAAGTATGAGTTACTATTTATATGCATAAATGAAGTGGTTGTTTGTATAAGTGTGTAGCTGAGTAAAAGTAAGTATGATCCATTGTTTGCATAAGTGAGTAGGATGACTGCTTAAGTGAATACGATGTGTGCTGGTGTGTAATGTTGATATAGGTGTATAGGTGTGTTTGATAGTGTTCTATTGATCATTGACAGCATGTATGAGTGAATCTATAGGTAAGTCATTAGATGTGTGTGTAGATCTAGGAATCACTGAGTGGGTTTTAAGAAACTTGCATTGGTGTGTCAATGGATTCAAATATGGTACTCTTTAATTTTACAGTTAGTGATGACAAATTACATATGTGTATGATGAGGTGCATCTGATTGTCACGTAGATGATGTCATTTGACACTATAAATTAGTCAAGTAAACTGTCAATCACTCTGCTACTAAATCCTCCATCCAGATATTTATATTTATATATCCACTCATTCTTCAATGCAGATTGCTAAATATATAATACATATTTAATTAACGAACAACCAAACTACATTCACTGGATGATGTCATCTGTGATGTCACTGACCACGTCATGAATGATGTAATATGTGACATCATCAGCAGTGGATTGCGGGCGCGAGAGTTATAGTTAGCAGAACTAACTATAACGGAGGAATTTCAATGGTTTTGAACGAGTGAAATGTCCAGCTAATTAGAATACTCCTAAAACCTATGTTTTTTCAGTGAATTTCTAAGGTTTTTTAAATGCTAATTCCTAACTATAACATGTCTGACTCTGAAACCTATGTTTTTTTCAGTGAATTCCAAAGGTTTTTTAAATTCTAATTCTTAACTATAACATGTCTGAAACCTATGGTTTTTTCAGTGAATTTCAAAGGTTTTGTAAATGACAATTTTTAAATGTATTAATTGTTATATTTATTTTGTTTATACTGATTTACTACACTTTTTAAACTATTTATTTTTAGATATTTTATTTTTTAAATTACATTATAATTACATTATACATTGCATTACAAAATATACTTTCTCAGAATGAATTACTTTAGTTTAAATACTTTGCAAATAGGCAATAGACTTTTAAGTACAGCAGTTACCGTTGTTGAAATGGGCAACACAATTTCAAACACAATGCAACATTGAGCTCAATGGGAATTTCTAATTAAATGCAATTTGTTACTTTATGGATTACTTTTCTAAACACAGGACTGGATCCTAGATTCAGTCCTGGGACATCTCCTTTAAACAGTTGAGTAAAATCGTTTTGGTTACAGTAGTGATTTTTAAGGAATATTATTCACATAGAATCACCAATGTTATCCTATGGGAGGAAATTCACTTAGCAGGTTAGTAGTGTTATCGTGACTTTTTCTTACTCAGTGGTGGATCCTGGATCTAGCACTGGTGCATCTCCTGTAAACCGTTAAAGAATGCGTTTAAGTTATACAGGCGATTTTTAAGGAATATTTGTAGTTTGTGAAAATTGAGGCTTAGAAACTTTTCTTGTGAAAACCAGACAATGGATTCCTATGGAAAGAAATACAAATTACTGGTAAGTACGCTTAGAATTACTTTTCAGGGTCAGTGCTGGGCTAAAAGACGCAGCACTGGGTTCTCTCCTGATAACAGGTGAGAAAATCGGATTCGTTGTTCGAATGATTTTAGGTGAATATTTTAAAGTTCGAAAACTCCATTTCCAAGTGAAACCAGTCAATGTTAGACTATGGAAGGAAATTCAAGTTACTGGAAGTACGGTTAGAATTACTTTTCAGGATCAGTGCGGGGCTCAAAGATGCGGCACTGAGGTATCTCCAGATAACAGGTGAGTAAATTGGAATTCGTAGTGCGGCTGATTTTAGAGGGTCCCTAGGGTCAAACTAGCCACCTAGGTCCCTCCAATAAGCGCCTCATAGCTGTGTTGCAGAGAGGCAGTGCTTAAATTGTGCAGGTGCTTTCAGGTGCTGATCACCGGCACCTACTTTCACCAGAATTGTTTTCCCATGCACAGCCAGCACTGTGCACAGGCCATTAAAAAAACTCCAGCCTCGAGCGAGGCTTGTGCAGCTATACGTTAAGATTTGGTGCATGCTGCTAGTGTGCGTGCTTTGGCGCGCACCAGTGCCTGGTCTTCAGGGTGGGGGAAGGGCAGGTGTGTTGTGTCATGCGCAGTATAAACTGCACGAACGATGAACTGGGAGCATAATTTCAGCTGCGCTAGCCAGCAGTCTGTGCTTTCCAGTGTAGCCAAAGCTGCAAGGTTAGGTGAGTTGTGTGTACATTATTTTACACACAACTGTTATCCTACAGGTGACAGAATAGTGCTTGGCCATGGGACACCATTGATAAATTCCTGCACAGCGGCACCTGCAGGAAACTGCCGAGTAGCTGCCTGCCTCAGGAGCCCAGGCAAGGTCTTGCAGCATAATAACAAAATACGGGAAGCAGCTGAGGGTGGTCCGAAAGTGAAAACATTTCTTCCTGCCAGTTAGTGTATTAGTATCACGCTCCTACCTGTCCCAGTACCATCTTGTCTCTATCATACCTGTCCTCTCCCTTCTGCAATGGGCACAGTTGCAGCCACAAGCACCTTGACTGTGCCCCACCGCTACATCTGACAGTGCCCATCTCTCCACAGTGACCTTCTCACCTGTATCTCAGTGCCCCCCTCTGTATCACATTGACCCTCCCTGCAACAACATTCACACACTACTGTTACAGTACCCCTTGGCTCCCTCCCTCACTCTCAGAGAAGCCCTCCCCACTATCGCTTTGTAATAAAGCATGCACTGAGCCCTAAGTATCCATACTTTGAGTTTGCACATGAGACCATGACCATTCAAACCAAGAGGCTTTCCCAATTACCCCCTAACCAGAGAGAGGATACATACGGAATTTCTCAGCTTTGACCTGGAGAAAAATAGCATTGATTCAAATCGTGCTATCAGAGGGGCCAGGCTGTGTTTGGCGCTCTGTACCTCCCCCCACCCCCACAAGCCTGCTGAGATCTATCGCCCCACACCATCTCTTCACCTCCAGAGACCCATGTGCCGTAAACCCCTGCTGCATACTTACAGCCTTATGTCCCTGTTGGAGAGAGATCAGAGTTTAATCTAGTTGAAGTTTTGACTGTAGCACAGAGGGGTAATGTAGAACATGTACCATGCAGATGACAGAACTATAATTATGTGGATAACTCAGTGGGTTTCTGTTTTTTGTCAGAGACGCCATTTTGTTACTCGCTGATCATAAATTACAATCCTAATATAGCAGAGGCGGCAGTCTCAGTTGAATTTTGTGCTTTATTAGTTAAAAAGTATGTGTGGAAGCCTGTCTGAATGGAGTTGAGTGTCTGACTTCATTTGAAAATAGGTGGCAGTGGGATTTTGCGACTTATAGTCTGATCATGTAATAGAACTATTTGTTTAAAGCATGAGAGTGTGGTTCTCCATCAAGGCATAATACCAATGGTATAACTGACACTTTATTATGTTTTATCAGGAATTACTATTGCGACATAACAAAACATCTTTTTATGGCATAAAACTTAACACAGTTAAAGAATAGCTATTGTGTGTCTTGGACAACACTGCTGTGCATTGATGAGATAGGCCAAGAATGATACACTCCTGTCACCTCTCAACTTTACATAATTAATGACTGTATATTTGATAAAGCAGAGGTGTACTCTTTGCTTGCTTTATCTCAGTATCTGCTTTTCTTCCTGCCCTTCACACCTCCCTCCTTCACTTCTCTCCAATCTTACTTCACTTTCTGCCCTACATTTGCATTTTCTCTTAATCACCACCTCCCCTCATTAAATGCTTTTCATTGTTCACCTTTCCATCTTTCCCTTCCACTCTACTCTCACACGCTCCCCACTGTCCGCTTTTCCTCCCTTGCCTTGCTCTTCTTTTCACTTTTCCTTCTCATCACGTTCCACTACAATCTTGCAATCCCAATCTCTGCTTTCCACATTTCTCTTCACATTGTCTACTGCATCTATCTTTGCCTTTAGACCTCTCCTCCTCCCTCACTCCCCCTTTTAATTTTTTCCTTCTTGCACATATGTTTATACCTACTCCAGGAATCTGTGTTCTATCTCAGGGTCATAAATTGAAATCTTGGTGTGGCCACTCAGTCTTTCATCTTTAGATAAAATTAGTGCAATTGAGATGGATAACAACATTTTTAATTTGGTGGCAAGGCCTCCTCTAGTGAATATGTGCTTTACAAACATACCTGGTGTGTTTCTCCCTCTATCCCTTCATTTCTTCCATTCACATTCTTTTCTTATTTCCTCCTTCTTTCATCTATTACTTATTTATTTCTTTACTCGAGTGCTCCTCTTCCTGCCTGCGTTTGTTACTGCCTTCTTTAATGTATTCCTTCCTTCATTCTTTTCTTTCTTTTAAACAGCGCAGTGCAAGCACATTTTCTTTTGTTTGCAAAGCTGCCTCAAGTCCTCAAATGACCTTTCTCTAATTTGAGTTCACGTTTAAGTTTTTGTCATAGGCTTCCAATATGATATATTATGTTATATTGATTTGTATAGCACACTAATCACCTAGGATGGCATCCAGGGATTTGGGCAGGTGTGCTTTTGTGAAGAGCCAGCCCTTCATCTTCTTCCGGAACTCAATAGGGGAGGAGGTGACTCCGATGTGTTGAGGCTTGTGGTTGTGGGTGGAGCCAATAAAGGTAAGTGGGTGGGGCCACTGGAGGGAGTGGGCCGAGCTGGGGAAGTGGGTGTGGCCTCGTTAAAGACTGTGAGCACCTGCATTTCATATTTTACAAATTAAGCACTGCAGAGAGGTGTAAAAAGGATTGTTCAGTTTATCCTCCATTTCCACAGAGGGAACATAAAGTTAATGTATATATTGTAATATATAAAACATTATGTTCCCTCCAGAGGAGTTGGATGTATGTCGACGGAAGGAGGAAAGAATTTTAAAGAGAGGTAAATTAACGGTATAAGTTTATACTTTATATATTTTTCTAATGCAAGTATATTATTATGATTTCTAAATGTGGTGTGTAAAAGTATAATTGTACTTTAGAAACGAAATGACGTAAGAACAGTTCATGTATTATGGTCACAAATTGAAAATACTACGAAGACGCAGAAAAAGCTGGTTTGAAATATGTACAAATAAAAAAAATGATCAAGTAATTCTCTTTTTCTTCTAGAGTGAAATGGGTTTATCAGTATATATATTGTGTAGTACAGTGGCGTGTTTTCACTCATGAGAAACTGGAGGTTGATGGTTGCAAGCAGTAAATCTGAAAAAAAATATTAATGTCAATTAACAAATAATGTCTGTGGCACTTAACGTAAGTGCCAGCTCCTTGGGCACAACCTTTTAGAACATGTTTCTCTTTGTTATTCCGAAATAAAGACATTTTTTCACATAAACTCTTGTTTCAGATTCTTCTTTTCATTTATTTCATGTTGTCTGCACATGAAAACGATTTTTCTCAAATGATTATAATCAACAAATTTCATGCTTTAAAGCTGATACAACACATATAGGTACATGAAAGGAAGTGAGACTCCACACAGCAAGGTAGGAAGGAGGACACTTTATTCCAGCCAGACACAGGAGCTCCCCGGCAGCAACTGCCGGTGAGAGAACATTCCCCGCAGAGTGTTCCACGCAGGGAACACTCATGCACTAAGGTTCCCAGGAGGGAGAACCAGATCCCAACACACCTCCCCTCCTTCAACAGAAAATAAAACAGAACCAAAATGACAAGGAAAGAAGAGTGAGAGGAAAAGGAAAAGAGAGAGGCGAAACGGAATAGACAAAAAGAGAAACAAGAAAAGGGGACACACGCACAACTCCAGAAAGAGAACATATCCAGAAAGAACAAAACCATGAAAGGACAGTGATGGCAGAACCCCAGATTACAACACATTATAATCATGAAACAAGCAGGTAAACGCTTCGCTACATATTATAATCATGAAATTTAGCAGGTAAACGTTTTGTCCTGGAGGGCCTGGATGACACACGGAAAGGAGAAGCACGACCAGGAGGAACAACACCATCCCTACCATCCTTACCAAGAACATCAGAAGACGCCTCAACGGGAGGGGAATGTGTGCCCAATCTTTTGTTGACCTCGCCAACCATAGACTTAGGAACAATGGAAATGCAAGACTTATTCCACACTCTACCGTCCGTCAGTACCACCACACGTTCTTTCACCACAGACACCCTTTTAGGGGATGAAAACCGAGATTCACCTTTGCGGAGAAAACCAGGTTTCCTAAGTCGCACCCAATCACCCACCATAATATCCAAAGGATGACTCGCACCAGGCCTGGTATCATACTTCACTTGTACAGCAGCTCTGACATCCGTTACACCAGACAATTTACAAGAATCGACCGCCCTTCTAGACGTCCACTCCTTGTTCAGTTTGGAACCAGCCACCCTTCCACGAAGCAAAGTGAACGGGGCAACACCAGTGCTAATATGAGGAGTAGTTCTCACAGCCCACAACATATCACAAAGAGCTTTACGCCAATGCAACCCATTCACGAAAGCAAGTTGCACCTGTTCCTTGACAACCCGGTTGAAGCGCTCGACTAAACCATTACTACGTGGGTGATAAAGTGACGTACAAACATGCTTGATGCCCGCATCCCTAAAAAAACCCTGCATCTCAAAAGAGGTTAACTGAGTGCCGTTATCAGAGACCAGCTCTTCCGGAAAACCCTCCCTAAGAAAAACATCAAGAAAGAAATCAATGATGGATGACGAGTTGGCATTGTCAACAAACCTCACCTCGGGCCACTTGGACATGTAATCAACGAGAACAAGGGCATACTTGGGAGAACAACCAATGAGACCAAAGGGACCAGAAATATCAAAAGCCAATTTTGACCAAGGTAAGTTCTTCACCACAATGGGTTCAACAGGGGAAGGTCTTGTCACTTGAGACTTGTCACTAGTGACACACGTACAACAATCACGCACAAAATGTTCCACATCTCTATCGAGCGCTGGCCACCAAAAATCTTGTCTAACCCTACGCTTCATGGCACGAATGCCAGGATGGCCTTCGTGAGCCAAATCAAGAATTCTGCTCCGAATCGGAAAAGGAACCACAAGTAAACCACACCTACGTAATATGCCATCCATAACAGACAACTCATCTTTGACCCTTTTAAAAGGAACCAATTCAGAAGGACAATCCTTATCACATGGCCACACCCCCGATAAACAATCAATTACCTTCAAAACCACGTTATCTTCAGCTACTCCATCCAACCACTCGCGCTCAGAAAGAGCACAACCAACAGTGTCGTTCAAAGAACACACAGCACACACCATTTCCAAATCATCCCGCTCAAGAATGTCATTCTCAGAACAAAGGGGCAATCTAGACAGACAATCAGCCACATGATTCTTAACACCGGGCACGTACTCAAGACGATAGCGGAATTCTTGCAACCTGAACTGCCATTTGGCGACACGAGGTGTAGCCCTGCCACCCCCCCTTGTGGTGAATAAGTCAACCAAAGGCTTGTGGTCGGTCCTCAAAATGAATTCATTACCCCATAAGAAGTTCTTAAAATGCTGCACGCCCCACCACAAACCCAAAGCTTCCTTTTCAATAGTTGAATAAGTGCTTTCAGCACCCCTCAGTGTTCTAGAAGCAAAGGCGATTGTTTCTTCGCGACCATCACTTCTTTTTTGGAGCAAAACCGCACCCAGACCCACATTGCTAGCATCGGTAGAAATAATGCATAGGTCATTAATATTGAACAACTTAAGTGGACTAGCTTGTACAATCTCATTCTTAATTGACACAAAATTGTCCTGACAATCCTCATCCCATCCTCGTCGCCAGTGAAAGGAAGTGAGACTCCACACAGCAAGGTAGGAAGGAGGACACTTTATTCCAGCCAGACACAGGAGCTCCCCGGCAGCAACTGCCGGTGAGAGAACATTCCCCGCAGAGTGTTCCACGCAGGGAACACTCATGCACTAAGGTTCCCAGGAGGGAGAACCAGATCCCAACAGTACATCACTACCCAATGCATTTTGGACGGTCTGTCCTTCGTCAGGGGTATTCTGTAAACAAAATGAACATTCTATGTATCAAATCCTCCGAAAAAATGTCTAATTGCATGTATATACAACATAAGTGCAGCGAGTTTTAAAAGTGCCTTTAAATCGCTTTTCACATCCCAAGTCATATTCAGTGGTTATTCAATGTGCTCTGTGTGGTGCCCGAGGGTTTATAAAAAATGATAGACTCAATTATGTGTCTAAGATAGAGTATTACCCATAGTCTCGGCAACTCAACCATTAGGGTGATCATTCAACGTGCTTCTGTGCAAAAAATAAGGAACATAGCATAGACCTCAAAAGGGAACTGTAACATGCATTTGTGCGCATTCTTTCAAGAACTTACTTATGAGATAGTATAGACCCATGCATCTATTTCGTTCGCCCCTCGCTACCGAGTGTAGAAAGTACCGTTGTATATACGGAAGTGAAATCACCCGTGTGCTACCAACATAAAAAAAGGACTCTGTAAACGGCGTCCATCTTATAGTGGTGTAAATCCCGAATCGGATAAGAATATGAAAAATGTGATGTGTAAATAATATAACTGACGAGTGATTTAGAAAAGAAGTGATTTAAATGAGGAAAGGATGTTAATCCTGGGGTGAAAGATCAGTATGGTACATAGCACTTTCAAACATACACTTTGTCACACAAATGTTTCTCAGAGATAACATAAAAACTCCATCCGGTCATTTAAACCAAAAGGTTTGGAAGATTGCAGGAACTTAATCCAGTGATTTTCGCGTTTCAATAGAAAGTTGTTATTGTCTCTGTTATCACGCTTTTCCACGACCTCTACAGCAGCAAATCTGAGTTGGCTGACGTTGTGTTTGTTTTCCTTAAAGTGTAATGCTAGAGCAGTTTTTGTATTTTCAGTTCTTATTATTGCTCTTATGTTCATTGATGCGTACTTTCAGTTTACGTGATGTTTTTCCAGTGTAAACCAGTCCGCATGGGCATTTGAATATGTAAATTACATTTTCTGTGTCACATGTAGCATTCAATCTTAAATTGATGTTAGTGCCCTTCATTGGATGTTTCATCGATGGCCCTTTTATCAGGTTGTTACAATTTGTGCAGTTCAGACATGGTTGGTTGCCTTTAAAGGTGACAGAAGAAGTTGTTTTGGGCTTCTTGATAATTTCTTTCAAATTGTTTGCCCTAGTATACGCAAATAGTGGTTGGTCTTTGAAAATTTGATTGAAATCCTGTTCAGTACTGACAATTGGCCAATGTTTCAATATTGAGGTTTTGTATGCTTTTGAAACAACTGAAAATTTAGAGACAACTACAGGTCTCTTCATTTCATCTTTTCTTCTGACCGTTAAAGCGTCTTGTCGGGTGATCTTGTCACATCGTTCCTTGGTATTGGTTAGGATTGATTGAGGGTAACCTCGTTGTCTGAAACGTTCCATCATGTTGGTAGCTTGTTCTTCATATTTATCTGAATTAGATACTATCCTCTTGACCCTGAGTAGTTGGGAGAATGGAAGATGATTCTTGAGAGGTTTTTGATGGAATGACGTATAATCACTCGTCAGTTATATTATTTACACATCACGTTTTTCATATTCTTATCCGATTCGGGATTTACGCCACTATAAGATGGCCGCCGTTTACAGAGTCCTTTTTTTATGTTGGTAGCACACGGGGGATTTCACTTCCGTATATACGACGGTACTTTCTACACTCGAGGGGCGAACGAAATAGACGCATGGGTCTATACTATCTCACAAGTAAGTTCTTGAAAGAATGCGCACGAATGCATGTTACAGTTCCCTCTTGAGGTCTATGCTATGTTCGTTATTTTTTGCACAGAAGCACGTTGAATGATCACCCTAATGGTTGAGTTGCCGAGACTATGGGTAATACTCTATCCTAGACACATAATTGAGTCTATCATTTCTTATAAACACTCGGGCACCACACAGAGCACATTGAATAACCACTGAATATGACTTGGGATGTGAAAAGCGATTTAAAGGCATTTTTAAAACTCGCTGCACTTATGTTGTATATACATGCAATTAGACATTTTTTCGGAGGATTTGATACATAGAATGTTCATTTTGTTTACAGAATACCCCTGACGAAGGACAGACTGTCCGAAATGCATTGGGTAGTGATGTACCTATATGTGTTGCATCAGCTTTAAAGCATGACATTTGTTGATTATAATCATTTGAGAAAAATCGTTTTCATGTGAAGACAACATGAAATAAATGAAAAGAAGAATTTGAAACAAGAGTTTATGTGAAAAAATTTCTTTATTTTGGAATAACAAAGAGAAACATGTTCTAAAAGGTTGTGCCCAAGGAGCTGGCACTTACGTTAAGTGCCACAGACATTAAACTGATTACCACACTTCTGATGTCGGGGAGTGATATCCCTGGAGCACACCACACTTTTTCAGTTTGGGATTAAACAGAGGAGTGCGCAATCCGCATCTTTATTGTGAATTAACAAATAATAAAATAATCCTTTTTAACAGTCACAATGTTTTCATAAAGAGTAATTGAAAAGAAATGTACAAAAAACAAAAAAGAAAGATGAAGTAGTGAGGGAGTGTTTGTAGTAGCACTTCTATTCTACTTTATCTGATAGTAAATCATGCCCTCTTATATTAATAGGAATTTGGGGCAACACTTTAAAACAGATTTGAATAGAAAATAGTGTTTGCGGAGAAAAAAGGCGTAGTTGACCCAAAATTATGTTAGCAATTTACATGAGCATCATATTTACAGTAAATTTTCAGGCAGGCGTAGATCATGTCATTTCTCTTCAATAACAGGATGTGGACACGTCTCAGAGGCTCGAACACTGATTTCCAGCACCAAGTTCGACAGTGTACCTGAATAATATATATATTATCTGCCCTTCATATGCCAATAACTGCATCCTAAAGCTTTCATAGCCCTGTATTACTACAGCTACAACACTCCACTGAATGTACAACAAACATTCATATTCGCAGAAATACGTCATGTCCACCATCTTTTATTTGTGCAACTATGGATGAATATAGGGTCAGTGATACCCGGTACCTTAAATGTTGGCCATGCTGTGGTACTTTACAAATATAATGACACATTTGCGTTTAAGACCCGGGAGACGTCAGCACTACAACACGGACACCTGAATCAGTTGATTTCTCATATAGCTCACGACGGAACCACGCCCATAGCTCCAGAATCATGGTTCAGAGCCTCATGCTGCACTGGCATACGTTAGTCCAGCCCACTCCGCTTACACTTCTAGGAAACCACAACAAATTTAACAACACTTTCCTAACGCTAAAGCAAAGATAATTTTAACGCTGTCCTTGTAAATATGCCCCCGATATCGAAAGAAATACAGCAAAACATCATGTTCGCAAGTGAAAACCTTGTTAATATAAGACTGTGCGCCTAACATATCAATCCACCTTGCATATTAAACATGTTTAAGTCTACTTCAGAATAGATGTTAGGATCCGACATAAACCGCAATTAGCGAGAGTTTTGCTATCGGTCCTCAAATCCAGGGCTCCCTTGTAAATACAACGCTGTTGTTCTACCTTCCTCTTCCATGTTATATTGTCATAGGAACACCTACCTTGCCTCTGGGAACGCCTACATTGCAACTCATTGGAGATACAAGGCGAGTCCTTAGCAATGTTAACATGCATTAATGCATTTTAGCGTTACCTAGTAACTAGGGCGATATAATTTTCACTGCAGTTTTGGCTTTTTTTTTTTATTGCGGCAAATAGCACTTGTTAATATGCCCTCAAGTTTGCTATGACACAGCGGGAACCTCGACTCCGGCCCTGCCATAGAAAACAGCAGTGTCCCGAGGATAAGCACCCCGAGACACAGCAGAAGCCATTCCTGGGAGGTGGTGTTCTTCAAGGCTTTCGACTGCTCCAGAATGGAGACCGCGCGGCCCCCCCTCCCAAAATATAAAAAGCCCCAGCGGGTGGTAATCCCCGGGGCTTATTTGGAACTTTGAGCTCCCTCACCCAGTTATTTTGTAGCACTGAGGAACGACGGTCCCTTGGCTACAGGGCCCCTCTAGACCACCATCAAATATATTTTAGACCACTGGATTTGACCATCCCAGGTAGCTAATTGTTAAACAAGCACAGGAGCCTGCGCTTCATTTTTATTTTTTTTATGGCGCAACATTCTATTTGGAATAACTTTGGCACCGGTTGACGAATCTTCGCGAAATTTTCAAAACTGGTGGGGCCATCAAAATAGAATGTTGCAGATTTACTATGGAAAATAGGTCCTAACTACAACTACCTACTGGTAACCGCCAGTAGGTAATATATATATATGACCTACTGGCGGTCGCTAGTAGGTAGTTATAGTTAGGACCTATTTTCCATAGGAAATTTGCAACATTCTATTTGAATGAGGTGTGGCGCCGAGGCTAGGGCGACTGGCTCCGGAATCTGGGGATCACAGTTCGATCTCCGGCACCGGCGGCAGATTAGCCCAGCACCATGTGACTCTGGCAATAGCTTGCTTAATCTTCCCTATGGCCCCCAGCGCCTAGAGACCTTTACGGGTGATTGTGCGCTTTACAAATGTGGAATATTATTATTATTTGGAATAACTTTGGCGCCGGTTGACCAATCTTCGCGAACTTTTCAAAACTGGTGGGGCCAGTTTAATATATATATATATAGGATGCCCTAGGAAGTGGGAGAAAGTGTGGGGGCCATGGAGACAGTACAGAGGGGAATCAGTGGATACCCAGGTAGATTCTGAGACAGATTAGCAGTCGAAATGTGCCCTGAGACTTGTCCCATATTTGAGCGGGGAGGGGTTAGATGGGTGGTGCGGGGGTAGGACGGGTATGGGAGGGGGGTGGTAAATCTATACAGCGAGATGTCTATTCAGTAAATCCTCACCGGAGTAGATTCCAGAAGTTTCCTGGATAGAGTAGGGAGGCACACAGAAGGTTTGATCTTTTCATGCTGGCCATGATGTTGACATGTAAACGAAAATGATGGTGTCTTTTATGTATCAAGTTCTTACTGCTGCTGACCACTGTTTGATTATCTGGAGCATGTTTCTACAATAAAAAGATTTTTTTTAAAAAATGTCTCAGGCAAGTGCCCTCCATGACAAGTTTCGCTCCTCGTGGGAGCTTGGTCACATGATGCGACCTTTTTCTAGGACATTTTTTAAAGTGAAAAACAGTGAGTAAAGTGCACAACTGGCCTTAAAAACAAGGCACAATGTTTTCTGCATAAAAACAAAGCAAATAGACATTGGCAACAACAATGCAAAATGGCAATAACGCTTCGGGAAAACATACTGTTCAATTAGATCATAACAATAATTACTACATAGTGCAGTAGCATTGCAGTATCTCAATAGGTTTAAATGTGCAAATACGCCGTTACATAAAGTGCTAAGTGCAAAGTGCAAATCAGCAAGCACGATTCAATAAACTGTAATGCTATTAATTCATATCAGCTTGGTGTAAATGTGCAAAATACGTTATTCAATAAAAGTGCAAGTGCAAAAGTTCAAATCAGCATTTAAATCCCAGCATAGTGCAATAAACCATAATTCGGTTTCTGCCTTTAGGTATGATCATAAATGTTAAGAACTTGTCCCCTCATGCGAACGATATGCATAAAAACTGACCCATATCATAACCAACATTAAGGGAAGGTGTATGTCTCACAAAAATAGAATCATCATATCATTGCTCACAAAGGATTTTAAAAGTAATGCTGTATCTCTGGAGCTGACTCTCTGCCATATAAGATGTTCATACTGCAAATGTTAATGCATATTTTGAAAGTTCTAGTGTAAACTCATCTCAAGACAAATGTTCAGTGCTGCCAGGTCGAGTCTAAAACAATTTTAACATGTAAGTACAAGATAATATAGGCTCGCCATGTCTCTTAACATTTACCCAACACAGCATTAGCATTGGAGAAACAAATCCAACTATTAGTCCAATAGCTACCTTTCAAGCAATGATAAAAGAAGAATTATTGTACCACACCTCCCACTATTAAATGTTACACTAGGGCGTAAAAAAGTCGATTTATCTAAAATGCAACTGTGCCGATGTCTCATCTGTGCAAAAAAGTGCAGTGCAAACAAGGCTGTGTAAAGTGCATATAATACCTAAACTATATAGCAGCGGAGGAAAAAGCTTATAACTACATAAAATTGCTTGAGACCAAGCATTACTGAAGAATACATAGGATCTCCCTCTTTTTACAACTGGAGACAGTTAGGTTCAAAAGGGGAAAACACAGGATAGATATGAAAGCTGGCAGACTGACTAGGATCTTAAAGTTATGTAAATCTTCGTTCATATTCAACCCATTAGGAACTTGAGTATCTAGTGCTAGAATGAATTGGGATTCCCTTTGTCTAAGCAATTTATCACGGTTTCCGCCCCGTCCGGGGTTCGGAACCGATCTTAAAACAGTATACTCAAGATCCTTAAGTTTGTTGGCATGGACAAATCTAAAATGTCTCGCCACTGGGTAATTATGATCTGAATTTACAATCGCCCTGAAATGCTGGAGTATACGCTTGGCAACAAAGAAGGTAATCCACACTTCTATATGTATTACACCATTCTGTTTTGGGTGAACAGATAAACAAAACTTAATATGTTTATCAAGGCGATTATTTGCGCCGTTTTTATTTTTCAAATTTTGTAGAAAAAAGTTTTTGTGTGTACAGAGAAATCACACTGCCATTTACGTAGTAACCAACCAAGTTTAAGGTATTTTTAACTACACAAATCCTAAATTTACAAACATAAACAATATGAAAACAGTGAGAAAAAAGTTTTTTGTATACAACAAAGTGAACATGTATCATACACGTGGGGAAGGAAGGATGTCAAATTGTTTTTTCAAAAACATCAACAAACGCAATTAAGCAAACATTTTTCAAACCAAAAGCAATTATTGCCCTTCAAAAACATCAACAAACGCAATTAAGCAAACATTTTTCAAACCAAAAGCAATTATTGCCCAAGGAGCAGCCTTTGAATGAATCTGCATGAAAACAAAATAACCTCTCGGAAACAATGTTTATAAGGCTATAGATTCCCAAGTATTTTTTACGTATTTCCAAACTTAGGACGTAATCCGTTCGCCTACGCGTTTCGAGTTTGCAGGGTATCTTCGCAAACTCTCTTCAAGGCCAAATGAATTCTTTCCCCTGTTTCTCAACCTATTAGTGAAAACACAAATAATTGCGGACACTCATTATAAGTTGCTCTCCTCAGCCCACTCATACCTTCTCATATGTACAACTTAAAAATGGGGAAACGTACCTCAGGGGACTTGAGGTAAGTTCGGTTTGTCCAGAGTATAAAAATTGGATTTTTCGAGTCTGTGCGTTTTCTAAAAAGACACAAGTGGTTGTGTCAGAAACTACGCTGTTTGAGATTATTAGCCAGCTCATTGTAACAGTAGAAGTGACCAAACAATTCCTACCTGGATACGTGACTCAGGAGGAATCAAGTGGATTCTTCAATTCTGTGTTCAGTGTTGGGCGTTAATTCGCTTCCCAAACTTTTTTGTTTAGGGAGGGTCCTGGAGCGGACCGGTTCCCCTTTACTGATCTTTGTCTATATCTGCAAGTGAGAAAAGAAGGACCGAGTGCCCTTGTTTAGAAACGCACTCGTTTGGTAGTCTATGGGTTGCGCGGCTTGTCTTGTGACAGCACGTACCTGCTAGTGTGTCAGCATGTTCCACTTCCTCATTCCATCAGTTAGAGTGAACGGCATACAGCTCCAACAGACTCTCTGAGAGGCTCGCTGTTATATAGCCAATCACGGGAGGACAATTTTGAAAGCCATCAGTGGGGCATTATGGGACCTGTAGTTGAATTAGCTGTGAGTGAGCTTCAAAATCTGGAAATTTCACTCATTGAATTAAGGCCCGTGTTGATGGTGTCAAAGCGGAGTATCAGGTACGCCTCTTTGCGCAAAAGTGCCTGCTCTATATTGGGCGATCTATTTTGTGGGTCTAATCCGGACAAGACCGTCCATTTGAAGTCCGTTTCTTTATGGCTGGCAGCTAGAAAGTGCTCCACCATTGGGGCGTTCTGCACTTTTTTCTTAAGTCTCGAGCGGTGTTGTGTTATTCTGACATTTACTTGTTGACAAGTTTTACCTATGTACAATTTGTTGCACGCACACAAAATCCCGTAGATTACGTTTTTACTCTTACAGTTTGTATGTAAACTGTGTCTCCATTTGATGCCATTATGGCAAAATTCATCTCCTTCTACAACATTATGGCAGGCCACACAAGTACCACATTTATGGTGGCCTGTCACAGGTTTCAGATTCCATTTGGATATGAGATCACTCTTTGGTTTTTGTAGAGAGCTATCAGCTCTGATGATTTGTTGTCCGACGCTTGGATTTTTCCTCCTTGCAAAAATCGGTTTTTGCAAAGGGAATTCCATCCCCTCCAGTAAATGCCAATTGCGTAAGATGATCTGGCGAAACTTGTTCGTGTGCGCCCCATAGGTAGTCACACAGACCAGTTTCTCCAATTCCTTCTTCTCCTTAATTTTTAGCAAATCTTCTCTAGGAGTGTAGCGTGCTCTTTTCTTAGAATGTTTTAGGAGTTTGTGGGGATAACCCCTTTTGTTTAGTTCTCGGCAGAAGATGTCCGCATGGGTATCAAACTCCTCAAGTTCAGAGCAATTGCGCCTGATTCGCAATAGTTGGCCATAAGGGAGGTTCTGTTTTAAACACTGTGGATGGGCACTCTTGTAGTGTAAAATGGTGTTTTTGTCTGTTGCCTTTTTGAACAGAGTAGTGGTTAACCTATTTCCCTGAATGCAGACAGCCACATCAAGAAACGTCATTTTTTGATTACTGTAGTTAATAGAGAATTTGATGTCGGGGTGTCTCGAGTTTAGCCATTCATGGAAGGCTATGAGCTCCGTCTGGCTCCCCTGCCACAGGAGCCAGACATCGTCAATATACCTCAACCATTGCCTGATGTTTGTGCTGTAGGGGTTGTCTTTATGAATGAACTTTTCTTCATATTGGGACATATACAACACGGCCATTTCTGGTGCGTATAGACATCCCATGGCTGTACCTTTGATTTGGATGAAGAATTCGTTCTCAAATTTAAAATAGTTGTTTTTCAGTGTGATGCGGGCCAGAGCTAAGACAAAGGCAGTTGGGACTCTGTGTGGTCTTACGCGTTGCTCTAAATACAATTCCATCACCTCAAGAGCCTCATCTTGGGGAATTTGAGCATATAGTGAGGTGACGTCCAACGTCACCATCAGTTGCGTATCAGAGTCAAAGGTCATGTCCTGGATTTTATTGATGAAGTCAATAGTATCTCTCAAATACGATTTGACTTCAGGCAAGAAAGGCTTCAAGAAGAAATCTATATACTTTGACGCAGGCTCCAGGGCTGAGTCACAGCCGGAGACAATAGGTCTCCCCGGTGGTGTTGTGCTGTTCTTATGAATCTTCGGCAAGAAGTAAAGGACCGGTGTTCTGGGAGATTTTTTGTTTAAGAATTCGAACTCCTTTGGACCAAGGAATCCATTCTCTAGTGCCTCGGTGGTGATTCGGGCAATTTTTTCTTGAATTTCTATTACCGGGTCATCTTTGACCGCTCGATACCACTCTTGATTATCCACGTGAGTCCTTCCTTCTGAGAGATACATAGGGCGAGGCCAAACCACCACTGCACCACCCTTATCAGCCTGTTTAATTATAATTGATGGATCTGATTTCAAATCTTTTATAGCCTTAAGCTGACCCTTACTGATATTGTGATGAATGTATGTTTTGCTCTTCTCCAATTTCGTTAAAGATGACAAGACAGCCTGTTCAAAAGCATACACCTTTTTAGGTATATTTGTAGTGGGCAAGAATTTCGATTTAACTCTGAGACCTGTGGTTTCGCTACTTGTATTGGCCTCTGCATTAGCGAAATAGGTTTTTAGTCTAATTTTACGACAAAAATCCAACGCCTCAAGTTTGAGTTTGGTGAAGTCAGTTTGTCGATTAGGTACAAATTTTAAACCCAAGTTTAGGATGGTACTCTCGTCTGCAGTGAGGGTTCTGTCTGAGAGGTTGATTATTGTGGATGTGTCTAACTCTTGTAATACCTGTTCCTCGTTCGCATTTCCCATGGTTCTTTGAAGCGGACGTTTTGCTGTCCGCCCCTTGCTAAAAAAGGTTGATTTGAGCCCTTTTTGTTTTGTGGACCTTGGTTAGAATCACTAGAGGACCCTGATGACGAGGTCGAAGAGAAAGTAGTGAATCTTGACCTCGACCTTCCCTGGTATGAGTTTAAGGCTCGTTTAGAGTCAATAGTAGTGTAATAATCCTCTTTCAGGAATGGGTAAACTTGTTCTATTTTGAACGACTTAGAGTCTTTTTCAAATTGAGCAGTTTTGGTATTGATGGTAGTATCTTTAAAGGTTTGGATTTCTTTTTCGATTTTTTCCAACAAATTTTTGGCCTCTAGTTCAGTTTTGTTGTCAGCGATTGCTTTTATAAGTTCCTCGATTTCTTTCTCTTCCTCACTGCATAAACGTTGGGCGGTCTCTATTGTGGGGACCATAAGGTCCCTGCTACACTTGGTGTTAATATAGCTAAAGCCTTTTTTATACTCAGTGTCTTCTACAAAGATCACTGGTATGTTTTTGACTTGTAGGCCCCAAGGTATTGTGCCGGCCTGCAAATGTTGTAGAAGGAAATATCCGAGCAAAGAGCAAAACATACATTCATCACAATATCAGTAAGGGTCAGCTTAAGGCTATAAAAGATTTGAAATCAGATCCATCAATTATAATTAAACAGGCTGATAAGGGTGGTGCAGTGGTGGTTTGGCCTCGCCCTATGTATCTCTCAGAAGGAAGGACTCACGTGGATAATCAAGAGTGGTATCGAGCGGTCAAAGATGACCCGGTAATAGAAATTCAAGAAAAAATTGCCCGAATCACCACCGAGGCACTAGAGAATGGATTCCTTGGTCCAAAGGAGTTCGAATTCTTAAACAAAAAATCTCCCAGAACACCGGTCCTTTACTTCTTGCCGAAGATTCATAAGAACAGCACAACACCACCGGGGAGACCTATTGTCTCCGGCTGTGACTCAGCCCTGGAGCCTGCGTCAAAGTATATAGATTTCTTCTTGAAGCCTTTCTTGCCTGAAGTCAAATCGTATTTGAGAGATACTATTGACTTCATCAATAAAATCCAGGACATGACCTTTGACTCTGATACGCAACTGATGGTGACGTTGGACGTCACCTCACTATATACTCAAATTCCCCAAGATGAGGCTCTTGAGGTGATGGAATTGTATTTAGAGCAACGCGTAAGACCACACAGAGTCCCAACTGCCTTTGTCTTAGCTCTGGCCCGCATCACACTGAAAAACAACTATTTTAAATTTGAGAACGAATTCTTCATCCAAATCAAAGGTACAGCCATGGGATGTCCATACGCACCAGAAATGGCCGTGTTGTATATGTCCCAATATGAAGAAAAGTTCATTCATAAAGACAACCCCTACAGCACAAACATCAGGCAATGGTTGAGGTATATTGACGATGTCTGGCTCCTGTGGCAGGGGAGCCAGACGGAGCTCATAGCCTTCCATGAATGGCTAAACTCGAGACACCCCGACATCAAATTCTCTATTAACTACAGTAATCAAAAAATGACGTTTCTTGATGTGGCTGTCTGCATTCAGGGAAATAGGTTAACCACTACTCTGTTCAAAAAGGCAACAGACAAAAACACCATTTTACACTACAAGAGTGCCCATCCACAGTGTTTAAAACAGAACCTCCCTTATGGCCAACTATTGCGAATCAGGCGCAATTGCTCTGAACTTGAGGAGTTTGATACTCATGCGGACATCTTCTGCCAAGAACTAAACAAAAGGGGTTATCCCTACAAACTCCTAAAACATTCTAAGAAAAGAGCACGCTACACTCCTAGAGAAGATTTGCTAAAAATTAAGGAGAAGAAGGAATTGGAGAAACTGGTCTGTGTGCTACCTATGGGGCGCACACGAACAAGTTTCGCCAAATCATCTTACGCAATTGGCATTTACTGGAGGGGATGGAATTCCCTTTGCAAAAACCGATTTTTGCAATGAGGAAAAATCCAAGCGTCGGACAACAAATCATCAGAGCTGATAGCTCTCTACAAAAACCAAAGAGTGATCTCATATCCAAATGGAATCTGAAACCTGTGACAGGCCACCATAAATGTGGTACTTGTGTGGCCTGCCATAATGTTGTAGAAGGAGATGAATTTTGCCATAATGGCATCAAATGGAGACACAGTTTACATACAAACTGTAAGAGTAAAAACGTAATCTACGGGATTTTGTGTGCGTGCAACAAATTGTACATAGGTAAAACTTGTCAACAAGTAAATGTCAGAATAACACAACACCCCTCAAGACTTAAGAAAAAAGTGCAGAACTCCCCAATGGTGGAGCACTTTCTAGCTGCCAGCCATAAAGAAATGGACTTCAAATGGACGGTCTTGTCCGGATTAGACCCACAACATAGATCGCCCAAACGAGTGCGTTTCTAAACAAGGGCACTCGGTCCTTCTTTTCTCACTTGCAGATATAGACAAAGATCAGTAAAGGGGAACCGGTCTGCTCCAGGACCCTCCCTAAACAAAAAAGTTTGGGAAGCGAATTAACGCCCAACACTGAACACAGAATTGAAGAATCCACTTGATTCCTCCTGAGTCACGTATCCAGGTAGGAATTGTTTGGTCACTTCTACTGTTACAATGAGCTGGCTAATAATCTCAAACAGCGTAGTTTCTGACACAACCACTTGTGTCTTTTTAGAAAACGCACAGACTCGAAAAATCCTATTTTTATACTCTGGACAAACCGAACTTACCTCAAGTCCCCTGAGGTACGTTTCCCCATTTTTAAGTTGTACATATGAGAAGGTATGAGTGGGCTGAGGAGAGCAACTTATAATGAGTGTCCGCAATTATTTGTGTTTTCACTAATAGGTTGAGAAACAGGGGAAAGAATTCATTTGGCCCTGAAGAGAGTTTGCGAAGATACCCTGCAAACTCGAAACGCGTAGGCGAACGGATTACGTCCTAAGTTTGGAAATACGTAAAAAATACTTGGGAATCTATAGCCTTATAAACATTGTTTCCGAGAGGTTATTTTGTTTTCATGCAGATTCATTCAAAGGCTGCTCCTTGGGCAATAATTGCTTTTGGTTTGAAAAATGTTTGCTTAATTGCGTTTGTTGATGTTTTTGAAGGGCAATAATTGCTTTTGGTTTGAAAAATGTTTGCTTAATTGCGTTTGTTGATGTTTTTGAAAAAACAATTTGACATCCTTCCTTCCCCAAGTGTATGATACATGTTCACTTTGTTGTATACAAAAAACTTTTTTCTCACTGTTTTCATATTGTTTATGTTTGTAAATTTATGATTTGTGTAGTTAAAAATACCTTAAACTTGGTTGGTTACTACGTAAATGGCAGTGTGATTTCTCTGTACACACAAAAACTTTTTTCTACAAAATTTGAAAAATAAAAACGGCGCAAATAATCGCCTTGATAAACATATTAAGTTTTGTTTATCTGTTCACCCAAAACAGAATGGTGTAATACATATAGAAGTGTGGGTTACCTTCTTTGTTGCAAAGTATTTGGGCCCTTACCCCACTTCTGTCCGCATGGGCCAAACTCCTTTTTGTTACATGGAGTATACGCTTGTGCACAGGGAGCTTAGTGCTGCCTATGTACTCCAGATTACATGTACATCGCAGTTTATATATGGCGTACTCAGAACGGCATGTCAGGTGCTCCCTAATGGCAATCAACTTGTCACTAAAAGCCGTAACATAGTGAGTTGAATTTTTAGCAAACGTACAGGCATGGCAAGAGGTACACTTAAAAAAGCCTGGTTTTATCAAACAAGTGCTTTTTGCTTTCACCTCAGGCATGGATTTAACCAGGGCATCCCTCATAGAGGGAGCCCTTCTGAAGGTGATAGCTGGCAGTTCAGGGAGAATTGGTCACAAAATGGCATCAGTCATAATTATTGGCCATTCAGAATATATAATTCTACGAATGGACTGCTCCTGCACATTAAATGTGGTGATCAGCCTGACGGACTGCACAGTATTCTCAGATGCCATAGTCACAGATGCTTGTTCTGACTTAGGATGAAGTAGAATTTCCCTCTGATTAGCATTGGCTTTGTTAAGGACTTAGTCAATTGTTTCTCCGTAAGGCCTCTATTCAAGAACCGTTGGAAAGCCTCCCTTTGACAGTTTCTAGACACCTGTTCTGAGCTACAGATATGACGTATGTGAATAAATTCTCCGTATGGTATGCTATTTATTAAGTGTCTAGGGTGTGAGCTCTGGGCATGGAGAATGGAATTTCCAGCAGTGGACTTACGATGTAACATAGTCTGCAGAACTCCCTCATCAACATATAACAAAAGGTCCAGGAATTCAACCTTGGTTTTATCAGTAGTAGCAGTAAATCTCAAATTCAGATAATTGATGATAATTTCTCTGATAAACTGCATAGCTTCATCCCTGGACCCTTTCCATATGAGACAAGCGTCGTCAATATATCTCCAGTAGTGTGCTATGAGATTCCTCCAGCGCTCGTGGACCCTTCTGAGAACATGCTTCTTCCACCAACCAACATGTAAACATGAGTAGCTGGGGGAGAAGCATGAACCCATTGTGACACCACGCAACTGCTAGTAGATCTCATTATTGAATTGAAAAAATGTTGGTGGTTAGACATAATTCAATAATTTGCAATAACATATCATTATGTTCCCTCACGGAGATATCACGGTCATCCAGAAAGTGTTTGGCAGCCTTTAAGCCATGATGAGTGATTAATGCTGGTATACAGGGACTCTATGTTCATCACAATTAGAAAAAAGTCAGAACTCCAAATTACATCATTGAGTTTGTTGACAAAGTCTGTCGTATCTTTTAAAAAAGATGGCAGACTTTTCACATAAGGCTTCAAAAAATAATCAACATACTTAGGCAGATTTTCATTGTCTTTGTAGCATACGTGTGCAAGTGGTGTTAGTAGGTGTTTATACCATACAGGGAGTGGAAAACGAACTACTGACCGCTACTGTGTGTTTATAGTATACCGGACACGGGAAGCGAAGTGCTCACGCCTACTGGTGTGAAGAGTTAGGGATGAAACTGAGGTAATTGCTGTAAAGGGATGGGTTCTGGGTGCTGTAGTATACGTGTGGAAGTAGTGTTAGTAGGTGTTTATACCATACAGGGAGTGGGAAGCGAACTACTGACTGGTACTGTGGGTTTATACTATACCGGAAGTGGGTAGCGAAGTAGTCATGCCTAGCCATGCGCTATATAAATCGAAACACATTTACATTTACATTTACATTTACCGGTGTGAAGAGTCGGGGATGAAACCGAGATTATTGGTGTAAACTGATGGGCTATGGGCGCTGTAGGATACTACCTGCTGTAGTATGAGTGTGTAAGTAGTGTTATAATGCGTTTATAGTATACAGGGAGTGGGAAGCAAACTACTCACCCCTACTGGTCTGAAGACTCGGGGATTAAACTGTGAGCCTAAATCGGGAGCCCATTGCTGTAAAGTGGTGGGCCCCGTAGCATACTATTATTATTATTATTATTATAGAGGCTTTTGTAGCGCGCTCTGTTACTAAATAGTATAGTATCCTGGCGCGAGAGAGAGGGGAACAGATCACAGTAAATGCAAAAGAGAGACAGCCATTATGCAGTGGTGTTAAAGAGGTGGGTTTTTAGGCCTTTCCTGAATGCCATGATGGAAGGGGCTGGAAGTAGTGTTAGTTTGCGTTAATACAATACAGGGAGGGGGAAGAGAACTACTCCTCCCTACCGGTCTCAAGACTTGTGGATGAAACCATTATCTCATTGCTGTAGTCAAGTGCTCTGTGTAGTATTCCAATGTAAGTCATAGTAGAATATTGGATGTATGATGTTACAACGCGTACTTTTAGCACGCATACTATTACAACGGATTTTTTACAACGTAGGTCATGTTACAACGGATACCATTACAACGCAAAACAGTACAACGCACATACTATTACAACGCATACCATTACAACGTAAGTATAGGTAAGTATATGATAATAATATATAATTTTAAAATATGTTGTAAATATTTATTAATGTTTAATTTAATTTAATTATTTGTTATATATTATTTTAATAAAAATATTAAATAAATTAATTTTAATTTTTTAATTTGAAAAATAGGTTAAAAATACCCCTGTACCCCAAAACCCAAACCCAGCCCTAAAACCTAAAAATACCCCTGTACCCCAAAACCCAAACCCAGCCCTAAAACCTAAAAATACCCCTGTACCCCAAAACCCAAACCCAACCCTAAAACCTAAAAATACACGGCCTCGACAATTCTCGCTCCGGTGCCTACTCGACTCACGGGGTCTCACTCTGCAACTCTGGGCAATAGCTTGCTTATTCTCCACAACGGCCCCTCGCGGCGGGATGCCTGGCTTTCACCTTGTGGACACCCTGCCGGGGCCTCTCACAGGGGAATACCAGGACGGGTTCCCTAAGCAAGTGCCAGGATGCCCTTTGGGTGACAGGTTGCGCTATATAAGT
The DNA here is from genome assembly GCF_964263255.1 of Lissotriton vulgaris. Taxonomy (NCBI): domain Eukaryota; kingdom Metazoa; phylum Chordata; class Amphibia; order Caudata; family Salamandridae; genus Lissotriton; species Lissotriton vulgaris. The sequence goes on along the minus strand of NW_028251052.1, from coordinate 1,742 downwards.
ACACCTACATTTACATTTACATTTACATTACCCCAAAACCCAAACCCAGCCCTAAAACCTAAAAATACCCCTGTACCCCAAAACCCAAACCCAACCCTAAAACCTAAAAATACCCCTGTACCCCAAAACCCAAACCCAGCCCTAAAACCTAAAAATACCCCTGTACCCCAAAACCCAAACCCAGCCCTAAAACCTAAAAATACCCCTGTACCCCAAAACCCAAACCCAACCCTAAAACCTAAAAATACCCCTGTACCCCAAAACCCAAACCCAACCCTAAAACCTAAAAATACCCCTGTACCCCAAAACCCAAACCCAGCCCTAAAACCTAAAAATACCCCTGTACCCCAAAACCCAAACCCAGCCCTAAAACCTAAAAATACCCCTGTACCCCAAAACCCAAACCCAACCCTAAAACCTAAAAATACCCCTGTACCCCAAAACCCAAACCAAGCCCTAAAACCTAAAAATACACCTGTACCCCAAAACCAAATGTTTATAAAAAAAGAAAAACTTACCTATAAATATACTTACGATGTAATGGTATGCGTTGTAATAGTATGTGCGTTGTAGTGTAATGCGATGTGAAGGTATCCGTTGTAAAATGACCTGCGTGGTAATAGTATCCGTTGTAATGGTATGCGTTGTAAAAAATCAGTGGTAACAGTTGCATACCTAGAATATTAGTATGTAATTTTACTAGAATCTAGGTATGTAATGTTAGAATGTAGGGCTGTCATGAGGGGAACCTTGCGAAGTTTGTACACGGTGCTGGAGAAGACGGTTACCTTGCTGTCTGCTCCTGTTGGATTCGTGTTTTCTTGTAATATATCTACTTATTGGATGCAATGCTATTTGCCTCTTCACTACATAAATTTGGCAACGAGCGGGAGAAGGCAAAAAGAAGGCAGTACTCACCAGTATTTCAAAATTGCTTGCATTGTGCTGAAGACCTGTTTTCTTCGTGTAGCTGTTTCTACTCATGCCAGGGTTGTCGGCTTATTGACTTCTGGTAGGATTTTTATTTTTAGATTTTATGGTTCCTCTGCTTCTTCACTACATTCTGATCGCTGTACTACACGTGTGTAAGTAGTGTTAGTATGTGTTTATAGTAACAAATACATCATGGTAAACCCAGGCCCTCGTCACTAGCCGACTGGACTACGGCAACGCCCTCTACGCCGGTACCACCGCCAAGCTCCAGAAGAGACTCCAGCGGATCCAGAACGCCTCAGCCAGACTCATCCTCGACATCCCACGAACCAGCCACATCTCCGGACATCTGAGAGACCTTCACTGGCTCCCCGTCAACAAAAGAATCACCTTCCGCCTCCTCACCCACGCACACAAAGCCCTACACGACCAAGGACCGAGCTACCTCAACAGCCGAATCAACTTCTACGCTCCCAAACGCCACCTCTGATCAGCCAACCACGCCCTCGCCGCCGTCCCCCGCATCCGAAGAGCGACTACAGGAGGAAGGTCCTTCTCCTACCTGGCCGCCAAGACCTGGAACTCCCTCCCGACCGACCTGCGCCTGACCCAAGACCACCTCTCCTTCAGGAAGAAGCTGAAGACCTGGCTGTTCGAGCAGTAGCGGCACCCCCCCCCACCCCCAGCGCCTTGAGACCCTACGGGTATGTAGTGCGCTTTATAAATGTCACTGATTGATTGATTGATTGATGGTACTAGGGAGGGCGACCTCCCAGGCGCAGTTCATATAATGTTCCGGGGTGTGCATC